>NC_034596.1:91185358-91214115 GCF_900095145.1 Mus pahari
GTCTAAGTGGATCAAAGACCTCCACATAAAACCAGAGACACTGAAATTGATAGAGGAGAAAGTGGGGAAAAGCCTTGAAGATATGGGCACAGGGAAAAAATTTNTCAACGGAACACCAATGGCTTGTGCTGTAAAATCAAGAACTGTTCTTTCCTAAAGGAAACACGGGGACCAAAAAATGGAGCCTAGAGAACAATTCCATATACAGACACCAAATCCAGACACTATTTTGGATGCCAAGAAGTGCTTGTTGACAGTAGCCTGGCATAGCTGTCCCCGAGAGGCTCTGCCAGCACCTGACTAATACAGATGCAAATACAGCCAAATATAGGACTCAGCCCTGGAACCCTAGTGGAAAAGTTGGAGGAAGAAGGAATTGAAGGGGATTGGAACCCCATAGGAAGAACAACAATATTAACTAACTGGACCCCCGAGCTCCTAGGGACCAAACCACCAACCAGAGTATATATATGGTGGGTTCCATGCCTCCAGCTACATATGTAGCATAGGATTGCCTAATCTGGCATCAATAGGAGTGTAGGCCCTTGGCCACAGTGTAGGAGGATGCTAGTGAAGTGAGGCTGGAGAGGATGGGTGGGTGGAATAGCACTATCATAGAGACAAAAGGGATGGGGTGATGGGACGAGGGACTTACAGAAGGGGGCAACATTTAAACTGTAAATAAACAAAATAACCAATAAAAACAAAGTATTTCTAAGCAATTACAATAAAACCATAGCATGCACAGATATACGAATGGAACTAGAAAATACGAATAATCCCAGCTGAGGGAACCCAGATACAGAAAGACAAATATGATATGTACTTACATATACACATACACATATATAAAATATACCTATATTATGTTAAGTAAATGTTTTACTTAAGAAAATAGCTGCTTTACATAGGAAAAAAAGTGGTTAAGTATAGAGTAAGGGACTAAGGGTAGAAATACTTCTCTCTAGATAAGTGAAATAGAAAATAAGTGTTGCCTGTACCCTGGACAGCCCTCCACCCAATTCTACCTGCTCTTGGATGTTGGGGGCAAGCTGGGGTGGAGTCAACAAGACAGATTTTGGGGAGCAGATGAGAAAAGCTACAGCAAGCTAATCTGAGCTCTGCCTGAAGCTCCTTTAATACCTTCCGCCCATGCCTCCATTGGTCTCATGAATGTATTTACTCTAAACAGCTGTTCCTGATTGGCTGGCATTATTTGCACCAGCAATCCTTGCTCTCACAGTCAGTCCTCAATTAGGTCCTCATGAAGGAAGGCTGGTATCACAGGCAGTTCTCAATTATATCCTCCTGCAGGAGAAGCTTTTGCAGATGCATAGTCCCCAGTGTTTTCATAGAGGCAGCCTTGCTGTTCCTCCTCCAAATAAGAAAAGGCCATCCAGAGACTGCCCCTCTTGGGGATCCATCCTATATACAGTCACCAATCCCAGACACTATTGTGGACGCCAAGAAGTGCTTGCTGACAGAAGCCTGTTATAGCTGTCTCCTGAGACTCTGTCAGAGCCTGACAAATACAGAGGCAGATGCTTGCAGATAACCGTTGGACTGAGCACCAGGACCCCAATGAAGGAGTTAGAGAAAGGACTGAAAGATCTGAAGGGGTTTGCAATCCCATAGGGAAGAAGAACAATATCAACTAACCAGAACCCACAGAGCTCCCAGTGACTAAACCATCAACTGAAGATACACATGGAGGGACTTATTATCCCAGCCACATATATGGCATTGCTTGGCATCATTGTGAGTAGATGCCCTTGATCCTGTGAATTCTTGATTTCTCAGTATAGGAGAATGCCAGGGTGATGAGATGGGAGTGGGAGGATGGGTGGGGGAGCACCCTCATAGAGGCAGGGAAAGGGGGTATGGGATGGGGTGTTCTGGAAGAGAAACAAGGAAAGGGGAAAACATTTGAAATGTCAATACATAAAATATCCAATTTTTAAAAAGCTATAAAATTGTGAAAAAATAGAAAATAGAATTTGTTTCTTTGGTGAAAATATTTACTCAGAAAGCTATCAAAACAGAAATATGGACAAAACTTCAGTCACAAATTCCTTTGATCTAAAGTGGTATCTGGTCAACATGATATGCTAGTACAATTTTGCCACAAATCTTATGGGAATAACTAATCAAAATATGATTTGAGTGAAGCCCCAGACCATGAGATAGAATCTATCCCTGACACTGGCTGAGTGACCAAGAAATTGAAACTAGATATCCCTGGAACTGAGGTCAGGACTAAATACTAATGTTTACAACCATCAAGCAAACAATAATAACTTAAAGGTGTAGGAATAAAATTACTCCTAATTGATTGTGCTACACTCTTAGATCCATGTCCTGTTTAGCCCTCATCATAGAATCTTTCTCCCTCTGCAGATGGGCACAAATACAGAGACCCACATCAAACGTTTGGAATATTAAGGCCTAAAATTACACAACCCTCAAATTTATCACCTTATGGCTCAAGGAATCTGGAGAAAGGAGGCAGAAAAGCGGGGGCTAGGGACTTGCGAGGGTATGCAATTTGGTTGGTGGCATAATCTCTAGTACCTCTGAGGGGTCTGGGTTACTGAATATGTTTGTTCTTTCTATGGGATTGCCATCCCCTTCAGATCCTTCCATCTCTCCCCTAAGTCTTCCATAGGGATCCCTGACCTCAGCTAAATGTTTTTCTCAGTCAGCTGATGGTAGAGGCTCTCTGAGGACAGCCAAGCTGGCTCCTGTCTTGCAAGCACCCCACGGGATCAATAATAGCGTCAATGTTTGGTGCCTGTTCATAGAATGTATCACAAGTTGGGTGGGTCACAGGATGAGCTACATTTTTGTCTCTGCATTTCCTTTAGACAGGAACAATTCTGGGTCAAAAATTTTGAATATGTCAAAATATTTGAATATGTCAAAATATGGGTGGCCCCTTGTCTATCTACTAGAAGAGGTTTCTTCAGGTCCCATCTTTCCACTGTTGACCATTTAGGCTAAGATCATCTGCATTTGAGTCCTGGGATCCTCTCACATCCCAGATATATCTGGGACTTGTAGAGGTTCTGCCCTTAGCCATTTACATTTTGGTTTCTAGTTTAGGAGTTTGATAGGTTTCCTGGGTGTTTGAACATATTAGTCTCTGTTTCTTGTGCCCTCTTCTGGGTTCTTTTGTTTTGTTTTGTTTTGTCCAACTCTTATGTGTTAATTTATGTTTTACATTTTTAACAGATTATATTAATGATATAATGTAATAATTTATATTATATCTATTATATTATAATACTGTTTGTTTTCTAATGCGAGACAGAATCAAGATGGGTCTCTATTGAAGGAGTTGTATGGTAGAACTGGGAGGAGTAGAGATAGGGAAAGCCATAATAAGATATATAATAAAATCTATTTTTAGTAGAGCAAAAAACATAAATACATGATAAAATACTATAAAATCATTAAGAAATATTACTGAATATTTTTTAAAAATAAATATAGAAAAGCTGCTAATAGTTATATCTGTCACTATTGAAAAGCGATAAATCAATTATATACAAAAGTTAGTGAAATGTGAAAGATTTAAAACTATAATAGAAACTATTATTAGGTGTGAAATAACTGATATTGGTAGAATGTTGTCTGACACCTGCTAAAGTAGAGTGTGGTCATTTCTCAGGAGGAGACAACTTACCAATCTGGGATAATTCTATTTTTTTAATAACAGGATTCCTATAAATTTGCTCTCTGATAAAAAGGAAAGAAATTATAAATTCTAAATAAAGAAAAATGAGCAGGTAAAAACAACTTTTGAACATGTCTAAGTAACTGGTAAGATCAAAGAATAAGTCAAAGGTCAGATTAAAAAACACTTTGATACTAATGAAAATTTAAATATCTTATGTTTACATATGTTATGTCTAATATATATATATTATATATATGTGTGTGTTATGTCATATATATATATATATATATATATATATATATATATATATGTGTGTGTATATATATAGTCTAAAATGTTTATTCACATCAGACCTTGGACAGAGTGATAGAATTGAAATGATGTGTACTAGAAAAGCTGCAATCTCACAAGCTAATATTCTATAGTTTTATCATAAAAAAAGAAATAAATGTGATCCATTCCATCATCAGCCACCAAACCCAGATACTAATGCACATGCCAGCAAGATTCTGCTGAAGGGACCCTGATATAGTGGCCTCTTGTGAGGCTATGCCAGTGCCTGGCAAACACAGAAGTGGATGCTCACAGTCATCTATTGGATGGAACACAGGGCCTCCAGTGGAGGAGATAGAGAAAGTACCCAAGTAGCTGAAGGGGTATGCAACCCTGTAGGTGGAACAACAATATGAACTAACCAGTACCCCCTGAGCTCGTGTCTCTAGCTGCATATGTAGCAGAAGATGGCCTAATTGGCCATCATTGGGAAGAGAGGCCCCTTGGTCTTGCAAACTTTATATGACCCAGCACAGAGGAATGCCAGGGCCAAGAAGTGGGAGTTGGTGGGTAGGGGAGCAGGGGTTGGGGGAGGGTATAGGGAACTTGCGGGATAGCATTTGAAATGTAAATAAAGAAAATTTCTAATAAAAAAAGGCACGTTAATAAATAAAAGAACAAAGAAAAAAAGAAAGAAATATGAGTAGAAAATACAACATAGAACAAGTATTGTAGTTAAGTCTTTTGTCATTGTGGTAAAATATTAACCAAATAAAAACTGGGAAAAACATGGTTAGAGGTTACAATCCATGATTGAAAACCAAGGCAAGAACCAGGAAGCAGGAGCTGAAGGAAAAACCCTGGGAAACACTCAGGGTCGAAGCTCTCACAGTCACCTGGGCCCTCTTACATCAATCCTTAATCTAGAAAATGTCCGCTATACATGGCCAGAGGTCAATGTCATGAAAGCAATTCTATGCCTGTCATTCCTTCTTTTCAGGTGATGCTGGTCTGTGTCAAGTTGACAAAACCTAATCAGCATAACAAATAAAGAGAAATACATGCAAACCTCTCTCGGGCAAAGAATCAACAAACCAAATGGTGCAACAGATGAAAGAAATGCCCAGGCTCAGTGGGACATAGATCTAGGATCCTGTTAGTTGAATACTGTAAAATCAATGTAGCGTTCTCTGTTGATGAAGTAATTAGCAAAATCACTTATTATTTCAATACAGTAGAATCAGCTTTGGAGAATAATTGCATATATTTATTATAATACATTTTCAAAAACTAAACATACAAAGAAAATCTATTGCACTCACCAACAGTATAGACAAATTTACGTGCCTATCACTGTAAATGAAGATAGGAGTCAGCATGGCTCCAGGTTGAGGATGGGTAAAATAAATGAGACCTATTATCAGAACCTCACACTTTAGAACGCACATATAATCATAAATAATTAAAAAGACATCAGGACAAATAACTACCTCCTTGGCCACATAAACAGTAAAACCTAGGCAAACAACCACAGAGGAGAAAATGATACAGAAACAAACATGTCTGTGCATGTAAAGGAAGATATATGTGTGTATGCACATACATTTTAATTTCAGTGGCCCGAATTTAGCCTATCCATAAATGTCTAAAATATAAGCAAATCTGTTAAAGCTCAAGATAATAGAATTTAACACCAATAAACAAATCTTAATTTCTACGTTAGTAATAATAATGGTAATAATAATAATAATAATAAACCCTTCTTACAGTATTTCTGCAATTCAGTGTGTGGTGATTTTTCCCTTCTCACATAGACTACCTTCCTCTCTCTCCAGAGAGATTCACTGACTGTCCTAGAATGTATTTCTATCTCAACATGAAATAATTTCATCTCCACCTCCATATAATGCATACGACTCTCCTTGCTTTCATGATTCTTGTTAAGAGTGAATTTTCAAGAGATTTAGAATGTTACACAACATTATTTGATGAAAACTTAGGAAAACCTATGGGGGGGGAAAAAAAACAACAACTTTATAACCTTGCCAAAAGGGGCACCATGAGGGAAAAGGAATATATTTAACAGTTTCTCCTTAGCCTTATGAGCAATTTCAATACAATCAAAGTGTTCATATGCCCTAACCAATCTACTTAAAACTTTAGAGAGAGATGATGTTGGACAGTCTTCCATTATCTGGAGAAGCAAGGGGAAAAAAATGGAATTATAGCTCTTTGAATCCAGACTAAAAGAGGCATTTGCAAAGAAGTAAACAGAGGGAGAGATGTTAGTACATGTTTCAAAATGGAGTCATGTGAGGAGAATTCTGAGTCCTTATGAAAACCCTCAGAAAAGAACAAGAATCTTGTGGACTTGGTTTCTTCAAAACACAAAATCACCTTCAGAAGTTCCATACACCTCCTAGGTGTAATAGATAGGTATGGGTAGCCGTTTACACAATGTTTCTAGCCCACCTATCCTTAAGCAAATGTGAAAGATTCAGAGGAAAGGGTTAGGTTTTAGTTAAAATCAGTTATTTGGAGAAAGACTGTGGATGAGGCTTAAAACTCAACTGGTCAAAGAAAACATACACTAATGAATGTAACACAAATTGTCCATTTCTGAATTATAAGACAATCCTATGCTTGGTGGTTCCTGACCACTTGAGAAGATGAGAATCAGCTGAGGGATTGCTTCCATCAACTTAGAGGGTGGACTCATCTGTGGAGTAATTTATTATTGATTTATTTAATTTTTATTTAGTTATTGATGTGGGCTTAGTCTATAGCACAGTGGGCTGTGCCATACCAGAGCAGTTCGTATTCTCTTGGGGTTTAATTTTATTACTTTCTTGATAAGTGATTTCCATTATAGGGTACAAAGAGGACAAATCAATGTTAACAAATATTAATATTGTGATATATAATGCATCAGAATGGTGTAAAAATAACAGGGGAAAAAAGACAGTACACCGAGAAACACTGAATTATTTTAACATCTCTTTTTCATGATGAGTTTTGTATTTTACATTTTCTTCTGATTTATGTTGTGCTAATGAATGCACATAAACAAGGGTGTATTTTCAGTTATTCATTTATGCACACAGGACAGTATTCTTTTAATTACAGCAGTACAGATAATATTGTAGATAAAAATTCTCTGTCATTGGTATGGTGGTATTTGCTTCTAATTCCTGTACTGAGCAAGTTGGGCAGGAACTGAAATAGTGAACTCTTGATTGAAGATAAGTTAGTGAGAGAGAACAAGAGCTGGAGACGGAGCAGTGTAGAAGCAAGAGCACACAAGTGGAAAAGAAGGACTACCAAGGACACATCATTGATGCTCTATGAACCATACCAATCACTGTAAATGCATTTTATTTGTATTCCCTATAAATGTATATTTTTGTAAATTATGCCAAGAGTTTAGCATCTATATAAAATTATAAATTTATACTAAGATGTTCAAGTTGTTCTAAGGTTATGAAAACTTTTAGCTATCAATTTTTTAAAATGCTATAGTTGAATGAAATTCATTTCTTCCTCTAAGTCTAGCATATAACAGAGAGAGTTCAGGAGCACAGTTCTTGATTTGTATTATTTGTAATAAATTTACTTATGAGCAGTAGGCAAGAGATCTATCATTGTGACAAAATGACTTTTGGGTTCTCCCTTGATGGAAGCAGGCAAATGAACTTTGCATATTACCTCTGACACTTTGAGCTTTTAATTTTTTTTCTTGCTTATTGATCTTTTTTTTTGTTTTTACTTCCTATATGATATAAGTATCAGGTCCTTATTCAGAAGCTATTCATTTTTCTATAAGTCCCTTTAATTACTGTTTTGATAGTTTTGAGTGGGAAAATCACATGACATTTATCTGAAGCCTCTGAGATTTAATTTTACCATGAGTGTACAGAAAATTTCAAGTCTGAATTGACCAATTGATGTAAAGGTATAGGCTGTAGTTTCGTACATTTGAGTTCTTTATCAAGATGGCACATCAGCCTTCTTTCTTGAAGACATTTTTATGTTCCTTGTCCGTGCTTTTCCATATATTTACAGGTATTCATCTCATTCTCTAATATTTTACTTTTAGGGAATAATTTCAGTGTTGCTTGAGCAAATAGAGATATTTCATCACAAGTATTCAATGGGTAATTTCTGATGTTTTGTGCAAAATTTTCAACATAAATATACCTTTGAAGGCTCACGAAAAAAACAGCAGCTTTTAATTGGCTTATTATGTTTTAGCTTGATAAGCTGACAAATGCTATGAATGTTATGAACCAAGCCCCTTTGTCTGAGGATGTTTGACACAAAACCATTTGCAAATGAAAGGGATCACTGGTAGAGTTCTTTTGCTGTACCTACTGAATAGCTCCATCCTGGTTTCTGGAAAGAGGTGGGCACAGCTCTTTGCAAATACACACAATGCTCACTTGAGTTACAATTGAGATCCTAAATTATGGCTTAGCTGTATTAGGTAACAAAATATCTGAATAAAATTGGTCTCATGGTGTTAGTATTGTTTTAAGATGGAGCATTCTGAAATACAAACTTCTCAGGTTCTACAATGAATCCAAATGTAAGTCATTAAAAATGGTCTGGTTCTACTTAGTTTAAAAATATGCAAATGCGAAAGGCCATTTAAGTCATTCATTTTTATTTATGCCATTTCCAGATGGGAACATAACTAATTGCAAATTTATTTGTACATTGAAACTCTTCATTTTCTGCCTTCAAATTTGAAAACAAATTGATGCTTAAATATTACAAATTGAATTGTAGCCAATGTAACTTATCCCAGTCTAAGAGAGTCCAAATTTAAAATCTCCTATGGGAGAATTTTCTAAATAATTACCTCATGCAGTTTGGCTTTGTATTTTAAGAATACGTGTAGAAAAATTAATGACTTGAAATAATAGTGTAAAATCATATTTGATATACCTAAATATTTCACTTTGGTTTTTAAAATCACCTTGTGCTATTGTGTAATGTTAAAAGTTTTTCTTTTTAATTTGTTAAGAAAATATCTAATTTTAAAAATTAAGGCACAAATATCTAATATCTCTAAATACAGCTGTGCAGACAATATTTTACTTTTTGGTTAGAGATAACTGCTCTACCAGACAGTTCATAACACATCAACACAATAGAGATTCTTAAGTGAGATCCATGAAGTTCATGATTAAGAACGAGTTCATGGCATTGAGCCACATATTTTAATTGAATTTTATTCTTTTCAGTCTGATATTTAAGTGTCACTTAAAGGATCAGATTATCCTTACCAACTGTTGTTCTTCACAATTCTGATGATGATATTTCATATTTATGTGAAAATTTCTGAATAACCACTAAACATGATAAAAATAATAAAAATAATAAAAAATAAAAATATTATTTTTTGAAAATAGCAATTTAAAATTTGAAGATTTCTTTCTACATCTATTCCTTTCTGTGACGGAGTTTAAATTGTGGTAGCAGCCTTACTATGTCAAACTGGACATTGGTGCTTTAGGTCATGGTGATTTCAATGAAGTCATTTGTATAAATTTAATGGACTCCAAATCTTAAATGTGTTCCAACAATTCTATGTGACCAAATCCTCAGTTTTCATCTCAACTTTATTTAGTATTGGACATCTGTAACAGTCCATGTCATTAATCTAACAAATAAAACAGCAAGAATCAGACCTTGTTGTTAGTACTTAGCACAGTTTTCTTTCTCTGCTATAGGCATCTCTATTATTGGGTTTTAGGTACACTGGAGGTATTGTCTTCTGTACCTGCATTGATGTCCTTAATCTTTATTTCCAAATATGTGTCATCATTTTGTATATGTCATCAGTAGAATTTTAGTTGGTGGCAAAGCATTCTTCTCTGATACATTTCCTGACCCTGCATTCCAGGTCAGGGTGGGCTATAGCTCTCCTTTTGAGCCAGAAAAGATAAGTATGGAAGACAAGCTCATCTCACTGCTAGGCTAGCTTCAGGCAAGGTTACTGGACCAGAAAGAGAGAGTCAATCAAACACAAGTCAATAGATTGCTGCTTATACTTGATATTTCACAGAAGGGCTGAGGTTCACAATGCCTTATTTAAGTCCATTCCAAATAAATGATATTTTCGGTTTATATAGTTTGTTTATTTTACTGATTAATAGCTGAATTTATAGACAAGAGCCATAATGAGGTTGACCTAAATTGACTTAATAACATAATAAAATTTTAACTTCATATTTGGCTGTGTCATCTCTTGTTGAAGAAATATTTCCATTAATATCTAAATTGCATGTTGCTTCTGTTACTTTTTCCTATTCACAATTTTACTTTATCTTGTGTTGCTATATTCACCTTATGAGTTTATGTATTTTCATGTCAGTATTATATTTTTTCTATTTTTCAATTATCTGTTGCATTGTTATTTAATTTTAATATTATACATCTGATGAAACTAGGTTTCTAACTAATAAAAATAATTGATTTTTTCAATAATATACATTTTAATTTTGTATCTAATGTCTCAATTTTTGTTTATATGAGAATTAATGGTATCAAAATTTAAAATAAGATGCTGTCTTTTGTTTAGAAATCATACTGTTTATATTGTTTTTTTACTAGCTTGATGTTAGTCCACTCTTTATATTGAATCATTTACTGAAAAATAATGGACTTATATGAGTACAAAAATATTTTTATCTTCTTCTTGCATAATACCAGAAACTCAGTATGCAATTTTCTGGATCGAGATATATTCTGTTGTACTGAAATTCCTTCACTTATTCAACTCAAGCATTTACTCTTTGGTTTTATATAGTGTTCTATTATTTATGTATGGAACTGTCACACTTATTGATCCTAATTATGTGTTCTCTTTTGTTTTTGTTTTTGTTTTGTTTTGTTTTGGTTTTGTTTTTGTTTTCCAAGACAGGGTTTCTCTGTGTAGCCCTGGCTGTCCTGGAACTCATTCTGTAGACCAGGCTGGCCTCGAATTCAAAAATTCACCTGCCTCTGCCTCCCAAGTGCTGGGATTAAAGGCATGTGCCACCACTGCCCGGCATGTGTCCTCTTTTAACATTTGGTTGGCCTCATAGAAGTTAAATTTCTTTAAAGAATTCCACAATTATTTTTTCTATTACTTTTCATTCCAAAAATGTATTTGTATATGCTTTCCAAAATGTTCATGTGGTTGATTTTATAACCATAAATTGTCAGTGATTTTCTTTGTTTTCCAAATTGAGAGAAACAGATCCCATGTAGTGATTTAGAGACCACTGTCTTAAAGGGTTTGCTTCCAACGACATCAATCAACTCAGCATAAGGTGTGCTTCTCTTCTCTGGGTATGTGTTTGTGTCCACCATGATAATTTGTATATTTTGTAATTTATTATCTTTATGTTCATTTTTAATCTCTTTCTTTTGGCTCAAGGTCTGTATTCACAGGTGAATTCCAAAGTGAAAAAAGTACTAACGTACTAGTTGGTGAGTTCATCTTTTAAATTATCTTATTTAGCATACAATGTGTGTGTATGTATGTATGTGTGTATGTGTGTGTATGTATGTATGTGTGTGTATATGTATGTAAGTATGTATGTGTGTATGTGTGTGTATGTATGTATGTGTGTGTATATGTATGTAAGTATGTATGTGTGTGTATGTAAGTATGTATGTATGTATGTATGTATGTATTTATGTATGTGTGCTTTAGTGCCCCAATGTGTGAGAGATGGTCAGGAAAACTTCCAACCTTTCAACCATCTGAGTACCAGGTATAGAACCCAGGGCATGAAGCTTGGTAGCAAGCACCTTTTTCAACTTTGCTGAGAAGCACATAAAGAAATGTTCAAAGTCCTTAGTGAGCAGGGAAATGCAAATCAAAACAACCATGAGATTCCACTTTACACCAATCAGAATGGCTAAGATCAAAACCTCAGGTGGCAGCACATGGTGACAAAGAAGTGGAAAAAGAGGAACACTCATCCATTGCTGGAGGGATTACAAACTGGAACAACTACTCTGGAAATCAATCTGGAGGTTCCTCACAAAACTAGAAATAGATATACCTGAAGACCTAGCTATACTACCCTTGGAATATACCCAAAAGATACCACACCATGTCTCAGGGGCATGTGTTCCACTATGTTCATAGTGGCCTTATTTGTGATAGCCAGAAGCTGGAAACAACCCAGATGTCCCACAAAAGAAGAATGGATACAGAAAAAATATGGATCATTTACATAATTGAATACTAAGCAGATATTAAAAGCTAGGACATCCTGAGTTTTGTAGGAAAATAGAATGAACTAGAATATATCATCCTGAGTGAGGTAAGTCAGACCCGAAGGACATGCATAGTATGTGCTCATTAATAAGTAGATAGTAACCAAAATAAATATAGAATACTCAAGATACAGTCTCAGAACTAAAAAATATTAACAAGCCTAAGAACCCAAGTGAGGACACCTCAATTCTACTTGGGAAGGAGAAGAAAGCAATCACAGGAGAGTAGAGGGAGGAACCTGGTTAGGAAAGGGGACTGGAAGGGCAAGACGGAAACATGATCAGGTATTGAGTGGGGAAAAAGGGCTGATGCCTGGAGGATCGCAGTAACAATGGAAACAGGCAACCTTGGGAAGTAGGAGGTAGGGAGATCATCCAGAATGTACCAGAGTCTTGGGAGGTGAGAACCTGTCAAGACTCAAAGGGAAGGACCTTAGATGAAATGCCCTACAGTGGAAAAAGGAAACATGTAGAGCCCACCTCCAGCAGAAAGACAGGGCATCATGTGAGGGAGGGGGTTGCCATCTCACAGTCAAAACCTCTGACCCATAATTGGTCCTGCCTGAAAGAACTTCAGGGACAAAAATTGAGAAGAGCCTGAAGAAAGGGAGGTTCAGTGACAGGTCTAAAGTGGGAACCAGCTGAAGAAGAAGTCACAAGGCCAGACACTGTTATTGAGGTTATGGAGTACTCACAAAAAGAGAACTATCATGACTGCCCTCCAAAAGACCGTAAAAGCAGCTGAAAGAGTCATATGCAGATATTCACATCCAACCAATGGACAGAAGCTTCTGACTCCTGTGGTTGAATTAGGAAATAGCTGGAAGGAGCTGAGAATGAGGGAGACCTTGTAGCAGGACCAGCAGTCTCAACTAACCTGAACCCCCCAAATCTATCAGACACTGAACAATAAACGAGGCAGCATACACGAGCTGATATGAGGCTCACTAAGACATATACAGGAGAGGAATTCTGGGACTGGGTTCAGTCAGAGAAGATTCACCTAACACTCAAGAGACTAGAAGCCCCAGGGAATGGAGAAGTCTGGTGGTGTGGGGGGTTGGGGGGATGTTGGTATCCTCGTGGAGAATACAGGAAGAGAGAGGTATGGGATGTGGAACAGTCAGAGGTTGGACCAGGAGGGGAATAGCTTCTGGAGAGTTAAAAGAAAAAAAGAGTAAATAATTTAAAAGAATTACAAAGCTCTTGTGGAATCACAAAAATAGTGGTTTTGATTTTCACATAAAATTTATACAGTGCTAAGTTAAACACACCCTGATTGTATTACACTCAGTAACACAATATAATGCAGAAGACAATGTAATTCACAAATTCATCACAGAAAGACTTTAAAGTAAGTTAGCATTTCCCTGTGTAATGTGTTGTTTTCAGTTGTGTTTACATTATTCTTATGCATTTTATTTCACAATATAAATATTTGTTAAGGTTGATTTGTTCTTTTTGTACCCTATATAGAAATTATTCTTATCAAGGAAGTAACAAAATTAAACTCCTGATTGGAAATCAGCTAACCTGTAATTTCATGATGAGTTGTCTTGAAATTTTTTGTTGCAACAGCATAATTACTGTTAGGATGATTCTTTCAGTAGAGAAGCTTTAAATTCTTCCTCTTGGGTTAGGTATGAGCTTGACTATCAAGCATACACTGCTAAGTTCACTGTCGCCAATGCTGCATAAAGCTTGGCAGGTATAGCATATCCTTGTATTTACAGCACTTGGTTGGCAGAGGTAGGTGAGTTTAAGGTAGGCTTCAAATTATTCTCCTGTCTTAAAACCAACAAACCAATAGCATCCTTTCTAATTTTAAAGAACATATTCCTAGATCGTGCCAATAACAAATGAGACTCTAACGTCATTCTGTAATATATTATAGAATCTTGAAAATGTATATTGAATGAAACACATCTCAAAGCTTCCTGACCTGTACAGATCACTCACTTTATGTCCAGGACATTTGTTATGAAGGTGAGCTATAACACAGTTGATTTTAGTCTTTAAACTGACATTCTATTTTTAGATAATGACAGCTTCAGGTTGAATTGCTTCTATGTTGGCTTCTTTACTTTTATTATGCAATGTTCATTTCTCTGCCTGGAAGAATATAAATTCTGAAGAGGCAGAGTATACTTTGTAAAATACTATATCTAGTCCTTGACATTGATGACTAACCTTTATAACCATTGCTAACTAAAATAATAGCCAGAAACTGGAAACAACTTAGATGTACTTCAAGTGAAAAATGGATGAAGAAAATGAGGTACATCTGCACAATGGAATGCTATTCAGCTGTTAAAATCTAAGGCATTATGAATTTTACAGACAAATTAGTGGATCTTGAGAATATCATCCTGAGTGAAGTAACCCAGAGTCATAAGACATTTAAGGCATGTGTTCACTTTTACGTGGACATTACCCATGAAGTGCAGGAAAACCAGGCTATAATTCACAGACACAAAGAAACTGGGTATTAAGGAAATGCTAAGGGGGCAGCACATATCACACTCAGAAGGGGAAACTAAATAGTTATTAAAGGTGGGATGAAGAGAACTGGTAGGAGAAGGAGTGAGGTGCAGAAAGGAGATAGCTATCAAGTGTGAGGAAAGAGGGGTCAGGAGAGGGCTTTGAAGTGGAAATTTCTGGTTTCTTTGAAATCTCAAGTCATGTCATGTTATGTTTTGGTGGAGTAGACAGGTGAAACTCTGTTTTGCTGAAGAAGATGCAGGAAAAAGGATATTTTGATGAAGCAGACACTTTAGAGTGCATGTAATGTTTAGAAAGAATATAAGTATGACACCGCATAGTGGGAGGACACAATTGCATTGGTTCTCCTTGCTCTTCCTCCCTAGTCTTTGAAGAAGCTCTTGTTTTTGCTTCAGTTTGCATTGCATTGCTGATCTTCACTTATCATGACTTTGTGGAGAGTAACTTGCTGAAGAACATCTTGTGATATTCTGCTAGCTACTTGCCTTGGAGCCTTGTAGTTCCTTCTGGATCTAATTGCTTTTGGTGGTTCATGAGTGGTGATTGCCCAGTGGGTAGTATTGTCACTACTGATTCGTGTTGGTATTTTGCTAGTGGACCAGACTCCTGACAATGAAGATTGTAATATCCCCGAAGAACTATTTCTAAACAGGTCCACAAATCCCATTTCTTAATAATATCTCTTTACTATTACATCTGGTGGCTGATGGGCTAGAAAGGAGGATGAAGCATTTAAGAACACTTATTAAAATAGGTTTGAAAATCTGAAACTCCAGGGCTGGATGTGAGAACAGAAACTAAAGGGGGCATATCTGGTGACTATCTGGAGGTCTGGGAAAGGGAAAGAAGATACAGGGAGTCCATGGGGCTGAATTATCCTTTACAAAATGATATAGCAACTGAAGTGGCTACCTCCTGTACCAAGGCAAGACTAACAAAGGAGAAAGGAGGATATCAACCCACCACAAAACTTTCAACCCAAAACACGTCCTGCCTGCAATAATTACAGGAGCAAAGATGGAGCAGAGACTGTGGGAACGGTCACCCAATGACTGTCCCAACTCAAGACCTACCCCATGTAAGAGAGTCAACTGTTAATGATACTCTACTAAGTTGCAGGTAGTAATCTTGTATAACTGTTTCTTGAGATGCTTCATCCAGCAGTGGGTGGAGGCAGATGTAGAGACCCACTGCGAAATATCAGGCTGAGCTCAGGGACCCTTGTGAAAGATTGAAGTAAGCGAACAGGAGGGGACAAGGTATAATGCAGCATCTAGACCTAGACTCCCCACACATTTGTTGCAAATGTACAGCTTGATCTTCATGTGTGTCCCCTATGTAGTGAAGGAGGGGATATCTTGATCTCTGTTCTCTCCCACTGGATCCCCTTCCCCCTACCTGGATTTCCTTGTTGGACCTCAGTTGGAGAGGAATTGAGAAGTTCTACTGTGACTACATGTCCAATGGTGCTGTGGTGCCCAATATTCCCTTCTCTAAAACGGGGAAGTACAGTGGGGCAAGGGATTTGTAAGGGTAGGACTTGGAGGAGAAGAGGGAAGTGGACTATGATGAGTATGCAAAGTGAATTAAAAATAAATTATTGTAAGAAAAATATTTTCAGGGTTGTCCTTCTCTTGAACTGGCATGCTAATTTGGGATAAAGTTTCTATCTGATATGTCACTTCTGCTTTAACTGTTGTCTTTGAGAGTTGGTAAAGGAGAAACAAAATGGTAATGGTGCATATGAAAGTCTAAATTTGGAGGGAATGAACGATGTTGGAGCAGTGACTTTCAATAAACTGATCAAAGCCAATGGTAACTTTATTTGTGCAGATCTCTTTCTAGGAAATGTGTTAAGCATGATCTAGTTTTTTAGGGAAATTTGAGCTTGTACAGGTTACAACAGTCCTACTATTATCTAGAAAATGTACAACACAAACAAGCATAAGTAAATGCATTGCAATAAACTGGCAATTGTCAAAAAGGAAGATTTACTTATAGTTCAATTGACCATGCTGTTTCTCTAGGGAAAAAAATCTTGATATGTATGTGTGGCATTGCAAGTATCCTGAGTGAATTGTCCATGTATTTCCATTATGCACTAATTGTCACTAATTAGAGCTATCAAACATAGCAGGATGTGTTCTATACATTGTATGAGCAGCAAATAAATCAGTTACTGGCTATAAGTGAATACTATAGTATTTCAGAGATAGAAAGTTGCTAGAGTCATTTTGGTTGGATTCAAAACTAGTCTCAAAATTTGGGAGCAGATCTCTTTAAGAAAAGGCTATGGTAATCTTAGTTATGACTTTTAGGTAATATCTGATATATTGAGTCTGCTCAGTTAAGTACTAATGGGTTCACAAAGTACAGTATGTACTCTAAAATTATAGCTATTATCACAGTACCACATCCATTCAGGCATGACTATATAGTTCTGGATTGAAATTATATAGGATTGTAACTACCTAATATGGCTATTTATTAAATGAGGAAGTAGAAATGCACAAAAGGAGGCTCATTGCTGGTTTGAATCTATTTCTTTTTGTTCAGCTCAACCAAAAGCTTTTGAATAATATAGTTAGCAATCAAAAGCTGAATGCAAGCTTGATTATTCAAACAATCTAGAGTTTTGTCAATCCTTTCCAAGAACACTTTGATATGATCATAAAATGAAATTTCACTTACAAAGTTCAATATAAATAGAATATGTTTACATGTATAAAAATATGACAGCATTTGACCGGGTTGCTGTTTACACAATTGCTTTGTGAAATTAATCTAGGTATCTATATTTGATTTTATTCTGTTTTGTACTTAATCGATGCCTTAGAAACATGATTTGCTTAAAAGTTTACAGTGCTATTTTTATTCATGTTTATAATATGTTTACTTTTTGTAGAATGAGATAATGTTTACTTAGGTCAGTTTTAAGTATAATGAAAAAAATTAAGTGGAACTATAAAATATGCAGGTTGAAATGCATATGTGAAAGATGGAACATATATAACAAACATGGTTTTATAGCTTTTAAGTAGATTTTCTCATTGAATTTTATGTGTGAGATTTTAGCCTGCACATATATATAGGCATCATATATATGCTTGGTGTCCATAGAAATCATAAAAGGGCATTGTATCCCTTTGAGCCAAAGTTGTGAATGATTGTGAATCATCACATGGTGCTTGGAATTAAACTGCATTCATCCAAGAAAGTGAGTACCCTTAACCACTCAGCTATCTTTCAACCCTTCAAAAATATTTGGATGAGACTGTTTCATAATTTTTTGCTGTTGTTTTGTTGTTGTCGTTTTTTTTGTTTTTTGTTTTTTTGTTTTTTTTTTTTTTTTTTGAGACAGGGTTTCTCTGTATTGCCCTGGCTGTCCTGGAACTCACTCTGTAGACCAGGCTTGCCTCAAATTCAGAAATCTGCCTGCCTCTGCCTCCCCTGTGCTGGGATTAAAGACGTACACCACCACACCTGGCTTTGTTTCATAATTTTTATCATAGCTATATATCCCTGTACATATATCTATAATTTCCTAATATATACAGTCCTCAGTAAATGACATCAGATTAGTATAAATAAGGAAGATGATCTCAATGGTTTTTGTCTATTGTTAAATGAAATGAAAAAAGTATAATAGCATGGTAGATTGAAGTCGTGTGATTGAGTTTGTACACCTATCTAGTGTTAAATATTTTCTAGTCTTTCATTTGTCAATCTACTTTTTAGAATTATGATGCTCTTGCTACAAAGAGGATGGTTTTTGAATCCTCTACTAAATGTGAACATTGTTATTATGGAAAAGCTTACTTGAGATACATGACTCAATTATTGCCACAAAGATTATTGAATAGTTATTTTAACTTATGAGAAATAAATAAATAGGTAGATGATAGATAGGTAGATGATAGATAGATAGATAGATAGATAGATAGATAGATAGATAGATAGATAGATAGATAGATAGATAGGATATATCTTTATAGTACCAAGGTCAAATGCAGGGATGAAACACACTGAAAATATATTCTTCAACCAAGTACATTCCCATTTCATAAAGTACAAAACATATCAAGAATATGACAGGTATGTGATTTAATGATGAATTAATTTCACCCAGTGATTCTTGTCCACTGGCATGTCCTCTGAGCCACAGTAGCCTTTGTCTTTTTTAAACTCTTTATTATGTTTTATGTCAAAATACTGCAGTCATTCCTGTATGGTCCTGAGAAGTACTGTTTATAATATTGTGTTGAAAGGGTATCAACATACAGTTTATCATTATCAACTGTTTTTCATTTTTCAAGATACCATCTTTATAATTATTAATATAGGCTACTTTTAACTTCAAATTAACAAGAAGAAGGCAACAAAGCACATAATATTTGTCCACAAAACCATCAGACTACAACCTAGAATGCTGCTCTTGTGATTGTCTCTTGAAAGTTTTCTTTCTCTGCACCCAGTAAGACCTTCCATTTCTCAGGTGCAAGTATGCATTTGTATATATAGATGTATTTGCTTTTGTCATAGAAAATGACATGGACAAAAGGACGATGATTTTGCAATCCATCAAGGAAATCAAAAGCCAAAAATCATGCTCATTTCAGCAAACTGGTATCAATATTAAAGAGTATAAAATGAAGATACGTTAGATTTAATCTTGTATCATTAGTGCTCAACTGGGCAAGGGTATTTCCTTCATTTTTAAATTCATTTCTAGGTAAAGCAAACAAAATCTTCTGCCTAATAATTTAACAAATTCTTCATGACATCCAGGTTGAATTTTTTGAAGTAAAAAGTTTATCACAATTGGAGAGATAACAACTAGAAATTTGGAATTATGCAATATAAATATTTTCAAACAGTTTCATAATTAACATCTTCAGGAAGAATGAGAAGAACTAATTGCTTTTTAGTACTTAGTTTTCAATATGTTAATTTATTTTAGTTTGAAACTTAGTGATGACAATTATGTCGTGTCAAGTATTTTTTAAAAATACTTGAGTTAATATACCAGTTGTTACTAACTGCATTAAAAAAAAAAGACTACAGCTTTCTTTTCTTCATTAAAGGCCAATTAATGAATTGGATCACTGCTTCATCTGACATCTCTATTTTAATTTTTTGAAGAAAATTTATAAATCTCCACTTTTATAATTCCAATTATCCTTTTTCTCTTTTGCTGTGACAACATACAGGGAAAGGTCAGCAAGGTACCCTGAGTACACAGCAACCGCTGTCTATTAAGGTATCTCTCTATATACTATGCCATATGTCAGGAAAAAAATACACCTTTAAGGAGGCAGAAAATAGCATTATTAAAGCAAGTGTTATTATCTATCTTAATAGCAAGACTACGGTTCTTCTACAGAGTAACATAAAAGGAACAAAGTTACTTTTGTGTAAAAGAAGATGATATGCTTTAAATACACTCATTTTACAGGATTAAAATATTCAACTACATTCTTGGGACCCTATTGGAGCTATGCAAAGAATATCATGGGTGACTGGTGTATGTGACATGTGAGATTCCTTATGACTGACAAATCAAATATGACACAATCTTGATTCAGCATGAGGAATAACATTGCCAATTGGAAAACATAGTTTAGAGATATGATGTATTGGTGGGTTATGATGTCAGGAATATCAATACATATAGACAACATGGCATCAGAAGCCTGCTCTCTATAAGCATTAAGTCTTTAACTCAGAGCTTTCCCTATGTTCTTTTATGATGGAGCTCCTACTTCACTACTCTGCCTTCCTGTCCTCATTGTGTTGGACCTAAGGCTCCCTGCATTTCAATGGAAGATATATTTCTCCTTCATGGGCACTAAGCCACCTGAAATTCTAGAAAGAGAGGATTTTTCCATTTTAAAGGGATTGTCAACATCAACATATTTTTAGAGTTTTTTTTTTTTTTTTTGTCCAGGAACTCATGACAGAGATGACAGCTGCTGTCAGACTATGTTTTCAATGAATAGAAGTTTGCAACACGGGAGTAAATGGCTTCCTGTGGGTCTGCAGACTGCTAGCAGGAGAAAACTAATCTAATTAATCCTTCTCTGTGTCTGTAATTCATCTCAATATATGGTATGAGGTCAACAGAACAAACATTCATTTTAAAACTAATCACATGTTTACTGTTTTATAATTAAATGCAGGGGGAGCTGGTAGTTACTTAACACTTTAACAATTCTGAAATATACATTTTTTTCCTGATATAACTTCATTATAGTAGTGCCATGCAAAAAGGAAAAAGAGATCCCCAAACCGGGACGATCTTTACTAGGCCATAAGAGTTTAATGCAGTACACACATAAAGCAAAGTAGAATTAACATTAATAAAGCTGTGTTCTTCATATTCTAGAATCCTTTAGTGAAATATCAAATGGCTAGATTCTAGACTCTAGAACATTCTGAGAAGCACAGATAGAAGTGCTAATGTTACAAACTGGAAAGTAGATCTTCACGGGAGCCCTTAAGAACACATAATGGGAACCATCTCAACTTTCACTGGCATGTGGATACTGCACCTAATTGAATGTTCTCTAAGATATAATGTTCTAGCACTCTTAATATTAGAATGAATCACAATTAATTTGAAACCTATTGAATGTACTATGTGACCTGCAGTCCACTGTAAGTATGGGAAGTATCTTAGAGAGTATATAAAATTAGCAAGAGGACACACCTATGTTTATCTCAAGAAGAGTGAGGAAGGATACCAAATGATAAATTCATGTATATCTTAAAAAGTTCCCAAGTGTTATATCATGGTTGATAACTGTTTTTCTTTCATTTCATACAAAGTGAAGGGTATAGATAGGATAAAAGGGTCAGAAGAGGGGAAAGTCCAGGAATTACAAACTTTCAGCAGGTGGAACTGGTACAGAGGCCTTCAGATAAATATCAGTCAGATATCAGAGAGATTTATGAAAATTTAAGAGATAGAATCCAACAAGTGGGAGGACTTGAAGACACCACAGGAAGATCTATAGACCCAACTAAGGGTTCATGAGGCTCACAAAGATTGAACCACAAAACAAAGAGCATGCAGGAGTTATACCTAGGCACCCTCCACATTTGGAGCTTAAGTGCAGCTTGGTCATCTTGTGGTCCCCTAACAATTAGAGCACCGGCTGTCTCTGACTCTATTACCTGTCCTTAGGTTCCCTTTCCCTAACTGGACTACCTGGTTGGGCCTCAGTGGGAGAGGATGTACTTAGTTATTCTGGGACTAGATGTCCAAAGACAGGGTGGTTCCAGCAGGTGAGTTTCCTCCTCTCAGGGAAGATGGAGATGAATTAATAGGGGGAGGCATTTGTAAAGGTGGAACTTGGAGGAGAGGAAGGTGGGGACTGTGATCAGGATGTAAAATGAATAAATAAATACATTAATTTTAAAAGAAACCTGCTAAATATAAAAATCCCAGAGGATTTTATAGGATTTCATCTTTTTTGTGAGGGTTTTCTCTGCATAGAAAAGATCATTTATTTACATTCTGATAACATTTATTTATATTCTGACATTAGGGAAATCTGGTAATATTAATCAACCATTTGCTAACCTTCAGGAAAAATTATGGCTTAAATTTGATTTTCATGTTCAATAACTAAGGAAGTAATTAAACTTAACCTGTACCAGTCTCACTTCCTAGTCTGATTAATCTACATTATTCCTTTTGGTTTCTTCCATTTCTTTTTCTATTCCTTTTGTAGTCCTTTACATAAGAGATTTTTTGATACTTCACTTAAAAATTAAAAGAAAAGAAAAACTATAATGTAAAATTTGTAAACTAAAAGATGATCTCTAGAAATTGAGTTAAAACTAAACAATAGCTAAGAATGGCAGTGAATGTTTTTCTTATACCTCAGAGTTGTTGATGAATTTCATTCCATGGTAAATCCTCATTTTCAACAATTGTGGATCAATAACTAGTGTTTCGTTACTTGTTTACAACTAAGATGGAAAAATGTGTTGAAAAGCAGCAGGATAAAATTTTTAAAAGGATACAGCAATTGCTATGCTATTTACAACTCCCAGCTGCATATGTAATACTGTATAAGTCTGAGGTTTCTTTCAAGAGTAATTCAAATAACTTTCCTACAGAGATGTCTTCCCAGACTTCTGAACTGGTAGCTCCTTTGTCACAAAAATACTGCACACAGTCACAGAATGCTTAAATAAGGACCACATGAGGCAATTTTGGCTGGAACAATGCTGAATATCATGTCGAGAATATAAGACTGCCAAAGCTGCTTTCCAAGACAGGTCTCTAGCTATATTCATCTCTAATCCTGGAGAAGTTCCTTCTGCCAAATTACGGAGGAGTAAATGTCCCATTTTGATACCACAATAAAGTCAGCAGATGCAGCTAGCTAGAAAAGACAAAAAAAATTAAAAAAAAAAAATCTTAGACAATTGAAGAAAGGAAATCTGGAAAGCCACCAGTTGAAACATAAATATCATAATGACACTTGGAAGAATAGAGTTTTTGTACATCCTCAGAAAAAGAAAAAAAGCAACTTCTTTTCTGAGGATTTTTTTTTTAATATAGCTCTACCATTAGGATTGTGGGGAGTGAACAGTAATTAGCTCTTTAATGGTTATTAAGAAACTATAGAATTAAAAATTTTCCAGTGACTGCATAACTTTGGTTTCTATACCTCACCTTAAAAGTCTTTAATATTATTTGCAAAAAAAATAAATAAAACCAAAAAATAAAACAATAGCAGAAGGAAAAAAAAAAAACAAAAAACTACTGATTTTATCCAGATAACGTATGATTTCTATGAAGAGTATTAACCAAAATAAGTGTTCTTAGCTCTGTCTATCCACTTTTTCCTAGAACAGAGAAAAGTGACTGAGACACTAAATACATCAACCAAATTTATCAGATATTAAATTAGAAGTGAGTGATTTGAAAGACAGAGTACCATGAGTAATTACATGATGAGATTGTCAGTTACACTAGTAACCCTTATATTCCACATCCAGTTTTGTTTTGTTTTGTTTTGTTTTGTTTTGTTTGTTTTGTTTTGTTTTGTTTTTTTCAAAACAGGGTATCTTTGTATAGCCCTGGCTGTCCTGAAACTCACTCTGTGGACCATGCTGGCCGCGAACTCAGAAATCTGCCTGCCTCTGCCTCTGCCAAGTGCTGGGATTAAAGGCGTGCGCCACCATGCCTGGCCTCACATCCAGTTTTAATAGTTAAAGCAAAAACAACTGATAGTGTCTCCGAAAAAAATTATTTGTCTTTTTCACAATACCAACATTAGGGATGTCTGTCTGATGAATAACTACAATCTCTTCTAATGTGTATTCTTCAAATTTGCCTACCATATGTGGGTTACAGTCTTTAATAAACTCCTTCTATTACTCATTGCATGTGACATTTAAAGTTGCTAATATATGTGTCTGACAATAGAGGTACCGAACTTCTGTCAAAGGACAGATAGTGAATGCACTATTATTAAAAACAACTATATGAATATTTCTTGTCAATTGCTTTTCAAATATTACCATAAGAAATATGAAAACTTGGTTGCTGGGAGAAAATTAATCTTATAATTTTTCAGTCTTACTGCCCCAGATTTCATCCTCTTAGTTACCCTATCCCAGCTTGCGATGAAATTGATTTGCCAGTCCTTATTTTCCCCATTTAAGCTGTTCCTAATAATAACTTTACAAAGTTCTCTTAGCCAGTTCACCTTCCCATAAGTAAAGCAAATGTCCTATGAAGTCGAGAACTACGGCAAGAAGTACATTTCCTAACTTCTAAGCTTTCTGTTCAATCTTGTTTTAGAAAACATACTACACAAATGATTCTTTCATTATCCAAACTCTATTCAGTGAAATGATGACATAATAAGACAACCAGTGGCATGGGGTTTGGACAAATTTCTATTACATAAAGAACAACGACAACCATAAACACACACACACACACACACACACACACACACACACACACACTCACACATTCACCTTAAACTACCCCATTGAACTTTTTTTTTCTATTTTTTTTTTTCTAGTTTAGGTAAAGTGGAAGTTGACGTGCATTAAATAGACTTCAATGGAAGTAGTAGACACCCTGGACAGAATTAGATTCCTTAATGTTCAGAAACTGCTTATGTCTCTTTCCAGGTTGCCATTCTCTGTTAACTTGACATAACATATGGTAATCACAAAAGAAAGGCTCCAATAAGGAATTGACTAGAAAAAATTAGCCCAGAGGCATGACTACAGGACCTTTTTCAATTATTAACTGATGCAAGAAATCCCTGTTCACTGTGTATTAATTTGAAACTATCTATCTATCTATCTATCTATCTATCTATCTATCTATCTATCTATCTATCTATCTGTTAATATACTACTAATAAGGGTGGTGTAATATTATAATGACCATTAGTGTGTATCAATCCCAGTGTCAAACAACTCCACACTCTTATTGCTTTCGCAGTGTATGAACTTTAAACAGGAAAAGTACCATGTACTCAGTTATTTGAGTGCTTGGTCCTTCAATCATCTGAACAAATGGTCATGCTGTTTGGGAAAGTTGCAGATCCTTTATGAGATGGAGCCTTTTTAAAGGAAGTAGATCAGTGGAGTTGACCATGATGTGTTATAGTCCAACCTTACTCCCTGTTCAGTCTCTGCTTCCTAAGTATGTGTGTAATTTGACAAGCCAGCCTCCTGCACCTGCCACCAAGGTTAGTTTCTCATGTGGGCATAACTTTGAGTCTCTCTCTCCTTTTTTTTATTAGATATCTTCTTTATTTATAATTCAAATGTTATTCCCTTTCCTAGTTTTCCCTCCCAAAATCCCCCATTCCCCTCTCACCTGCCCCTGTTCCTCAACCCACCCACTCCCACTTCCTGGTTCTGGCTTCCCCTATACTGGAGCATAGAACCTTCACAGGACCAAGGGCCTACACAGCTATTAAAAACAATGAATTTATGAAATTCTTAGACAAATGGATGAATCTGAAGGATATCACCCTTAGTGAGGTAACCCAATCACAAAAAAGCACACATGATATGCACTCACTGTCAAGTGGATATTAGCCCAGAAGCTTAGAATACCCAAGATACAATTTGCAAAAACACTGAGACTCAAGAAGAAGGAAAACCAAAGTGAGGATCAAAGTACTTTGATCCTCCTTAGAAGGGGGAATAAAATACCCATGGAAGGAGTTACAGAGACAAAGTTCAGAGCAGAGACTGAAGGAATGACCATCCAGAGACTGCCCCACCTGGGGACCCATCCAATAAACAACTACCAAACCCAGACACTACTATGGATGCCAACAAGACTGACAAGAGCCTGTTAAAGCTGTCTCCTGAGAGGCTCTGCCAGTGTCTAACAAATACAGAAGTGGATGCTCACAGCTATCCATTGGACAGAGCACAGGGTACCCACTGAAGTAGCTAGAGAAAGTACCTGAGGAGCTGAAGGGATTTTCAGACCCATAGGAGGAACAATAATATGAACTACCCAGTACCCCCAGAGCACCCTGGGACTAAACCACCAATCAAAGAAAATGATGAAACTCATGGCTCTAACTGCATATGTAGCAGAGGATGGCCTAGTCAGTCATCAATGGGAGGAGAGGCCCATGTTGAGTCTCTTTTATGTGGAGTAGTACGCAATACAGCATAATTCTGGGCACTACTTTCAAATTAGTAAAATTTCCATAACACTAGCTCATTCCATTGTCAGCATTGCAGTTAAAAGCTAGCTACATGCTAGTGTGAAAGCACACCTTTTAAATAGTAAATACACTAATTAATTTATTAACATTTTTAATTTTCCATTCCAAATTATAGCTCATTTTATGTTTCCTAAAGGAACACAAAAATATATAATTATCTATAAGACAAGAAAGAAGCATCATTGATTACCTCCTAAGTTTTCTTTCTAGTTTTATGATTTGGGGGAAAATACAATTAAATATTTTTGTTTCACAGTTGCCTATTTAATATGAACAGGTTTATTCCATTTCTTGTCAGCAGTAAGGCTGAATTAGAGAATAATTTGTGCTTGGATGTTTTAAAATTGGACCCAGTGAAGGCTGTTAATTATTGACTCAACCATTCCTATCTGATTTTTATATGTTTTTAGTAAATGAGACTTGATTCAATATACATTAGTGATTTAATTGGAAGCTAGCATTTTGTCCACTTTTGATTTAGATTTCCAATAACTTCATAAGATTATAGGTACATTTAAAACATAGTAATAATGCCTAGGTAGTTGCAAAAGAATCTCCAGAATTTGAGGCGTGATGTCAATGTCATGAAAAATTAGCCTGGCTATGGTGGCACATGCCTTTCATCTTAGCACTTGGGAGGTAGAGCCTTATGACTTTGAGGCCAGCCTTGACTAAAGAATAAGGTCCATTTTAGGCAGGACTACAGAGAGAAAGCCCATCTTAAAATTTAAAAAATTAAATAAATAAAGAGAGATAGAGAGAAAATAAGAGAGAGAAGAAAATAAAACAAGAAAGAAAAATGCAATTGGTAAGATGGTATTTGGCTATCAGATACTAAAACCTGATAATCTCAATATTCTAGGGGATATTAAAATAACATACAATTTTACTACCATGATTTTGCTCAGAATGTTATTTTTAATTATATAAGAAAATTCTAATAAAAGTAGAAAATATAAATTAGATATTTAGATATTTTAGGTTGTCATAGTGGGTCAGTATAAAACATATGTTCCCAGGTTCAAATCCTTCATTTAGAATTTAATAGCTATGCAGTTTATGGTATCTTAATACCTAGCTGATGAATTTTTACAAAGGACATTTTCTTCTTAATCTGATAAAAAGAAAAAAATAAGACCGCTGGTGATCAGAGTTTAAGCACAGCAAATTACTTACTAGAACCAGTTACTAGGATTCCATTACATTTACACATTGCCTTCTGCCACTTGTGTGATACTGTATGGCAACTTGGGGGGAACCCTAATGACACTTTACAGAATGAGGAGCTTAAACTACAGAACATTGTTGCCTCACACCTCTAGAGATCTTCAGCTTCAGATCAACAGGGCAATAGTTTTGGTTTCTCCAAGGTCTACTCTTAGCTTGCAGTTGATTTTTCTCTCTGTCTTCACTTGGCCATTTCTTCAAATACCACTCATGTCTCCTTGTCCTTTCTTTTAAGTGGACCACAGTTATACTAATCTACATCCCTACATTTGTGATCTCATAATCTGTATTCTGGTATATTTTTTTTTGAAAATTTCATATTGGAGGTTAAAGAGTCAACCAGTGTGTAAATATTACATGTGGATATGAGAAATAAAATTTGAGTTCACACGATGTAACAAAGGTCAAGGACTGCAGAAGTGAAGAACATATGGAATTAGCTACAAGTTTTCTTAATGCATCAGCTAATTTCTAACTCTGGAACCACCATGCAGAAAACCTGGCTCACTCCAAGGCCTCCTGACCTTGACCATCACAAAGGGCTGATGTGCTAAAGTAACACAAGGACTTTTCACAATATAGTAAGAGAAAGTGTTGGATGAAGTAGTGTTTGAAATGCTAAATTGGATGATTTATTTTATGGTTAAAACAAACTATTCCTCTGAAAGTATCAATGAGTTGACTTTTAAATCTGGAAAGGGAGTAAGTATATTGGGGGCTGCAGCAAAAGTCCCCATGACCAAGTAGCTGCTTTACAAGTGCACAAGGACCTGAGTTTGATACTCAGAACTCACGGAAACGATGAAAAGCTAGTGACACAGGCTTGTACTCATAATTCTGGGTAGGTAGAGACAGGTTGGTCTCTGGAACTCACTGGTCAGAAACCCTGTTTCTGGTGAGTTCCAGGTGACAGATGGCCTACAAAAACATGCTGCGCTGTGCCTGAGTGACAGTACTTTACCTGAAGATGCGCACATAAGCACACACACATGCACACGCACACACACACACACACACACAGAGAGAGAGAGAGAGAGAGAGAGAGAGAGAGAGAGAGAGAGAGA
>NC_034596.1:91214145-91217406 GCF_900095145.1 Mus pahari
AGAGAGAGAGAGAGAGAGAGAGAGAGAGAGAGAGAGAGAGAGAGAGAGAGAGAAAGAAAAAGAGAGAGATGTCAAATTTGCATTTATAGGTACCTTGTTTAATTCACCGATAAGAAAATCATTTTCTTCAGACACTACACATGGTTAATGGTTTAGGAAATTTCAAATTTACACATACAGAAGGCGAACCAATTATTTGCTTTGAAAATTTTGATGAATGACTAGGTCAATGTAATAAAATGGAATATATTTTAAACTTTTTTACATGAAACAATTTCTTACTCTGTAGTCCTCTGGAACTCACCATGTACTCCAGGCTGAACTTGAGCTCATAGCTTTCCTTTTCCCTGAACCACTTGACTGCTAGGTTTATAGAACTAAGCCCCTACTACATCAGCTTCTATTACAGGTACTATGATAATCAAGTCTAAATGGTAGTTTTTACTACAACTGATCTTCTAGGTTTATGCTATGATAAATTCAGATGAATGCAAAATCAGCAACCTCTTCTCATCTAACAAACAGTGAAATTCACCTTACACAAAAAGAAAACTACATTATTTTTTCAGTGTGGCTTCTGGCTGTTCTTTCCCATCTGAATGTCAGAGCCACATCTGAGTCAATCCTTTCATTTCCAGTAAAACTTACATCACTCTATAATGCTGTGTTTCAGATCTAGTATAACACAACCTAAACTATTGGTTATGGTTAAATTTCCACTAAAAGATTTTTAAATGTCATGTATTATTTCTTTATATTTATTTTTCCCAATAACTTTGTCTTTTTATTCACTACATTCTAGTCATAGCTTCTTCTCCTTTCTTCCTTCCCAGATTCACCTTACAAAATGCTTCCTGATAGCCCCTTTGTCTTCTCCTCAGAGAAAAGGAGCCCCAGTTGAGTACCACCCCAGTCTTAGCAGGTCTATGCATATCCTCTTCCCGACCAGACCCAACCAGGCAGTCCAGTAAAGAAAAAGGGTTCCAATGGCAGGAAACCGAGAATGAGATAACACCTGCTAGGGACTTTCACTTGCTAGGGACTCACATGAAAACCAAACTACACACAAGCTTGTAGTGGGGTCTAGGTCCAGCTATCCCACGTTCCCTAGCTGGTTGTCCAGGCGTTATGACCCACCCTGCCATGGTCACAGGTTAGTTGGCATTGTAGGTCTCCTTGTGGTCTCCTTGACACTTCCAACTTTCTCACTTCTATCCCAAACTCTTCCACAAGACTCCCCAAGCTCTGCCTGATGTTTGGCTGTGGGTCTGTGCATCTGCCTCCATCTGCTGCCCAATGAAGCCTCTCAGGAGGAAGGTAAATGGGAGCCAGAAAGACAATTATGGTATGTACTACCTTGTAAGGGGACATTAGCCATAAAGTGCAGGACCACCATGCCACAGTACAGAGACCCAAATAAACTGGCTGATATGGCAGTCCCAAGGAGAATGCGTGAATCTCACTCAGAAGGGGAAATTGAACCTCATGAAAGGCAGATGAAGAAAGGAAACTGGGAGGGAGAGGGCATGAGGAACGGGGAGGGTAATGATGGTGGGTAGTTATGCAGAGAAGTGGGCTGGGGGAGGACTGGGCTTGATAGTGGAAATAGGCCAGGAGTGGCTCATCTCTGGTGATTAGCTGGAGGCCGGGGACAGGTGCCAATAGGAGAGTGTATGGGGGTGACCTTAGCTGAGATTTATAAAAGAGAGGGATATAGAGGTTGAAGTGGTCACCTCCTGCAGGCAGGCAGAACTTCCAGAAGAAAGATGGGGACATCTACCCATGAAACCTTCAACCTCAAATTTGTCTTGCTTACAAGATACACAGGGCTAAAGATAGAGCAAAGTCTGAGCGAACAGATAACCAAGGACTGCCACAGTTTGAGACCCACTCCACGTGAGAGAGCCAACCCCTGAGACTATAAGTTGTACTCTGCTATGTTTGCAGACTGTCTCACTTATTTTTAAGCTGTCAACATACAATTCTTCGCCTGTATTTTCAAAGTTACAAACCAAGAGTTTTTACTATGCTATTGATCCTGCCGTTTTGAAATAAATCTGTCTAATTAAAACTTTAAATGTTTTACAGGAATGCAAACTTTTCTACAACCTTATGTGACTTATCACTTAAAATCATCTGATCAAGTACAATTATGTTTCCAGGGTAGAAACTTGTCAATGGGTGGTTATAGACAAATAGTGGTAAAATACTCTAGTATATCATGGTATATTCTGTATAGTATTGTCATAATAGTAAAGAATAATGCCCTGTATAGATAAAAATTTCGAAAAAATGTGTAGTGAATGCTTTTACCATCAAAAACTGATAAACATTTGAAGAGTTACAAGTTTATTTTATTATAAAAGCACATAATATAGACATATAATGTTCTTCATGTTTACATATAGTAATTAAAATAAATTAAAATTTACTTGAAAAGGATGTGTTTCTATCAAATAGCTGAACCAAGAAATTAAATATATTTTATGACAATGAAAATGTATAAACAATTTTTAGATGACACGTATTTAAATATATTCTTTTACTGCTTATATAATCTACTCATTTTGTTTATTTGAATATAATTTCATGCTTGAAAGACTTTTATTGATCATTATATTTATATTCCTCACCACAGGAATAACTATGGGTAAATATATGAATCTGTATACCTGTAAAATAGATGAGAAATAAGATCTATATTTTCAAATAATTATATATGTGCATCTTTACAAGAGCTCAACACTATTATTTTTACAATTGTGAAAGCAGAGTCACTTAAAGGCTTCATTAAATAAATATGAATTATATGAAGTAAATTTGTTAGTAATTCTTTTCTTAATGAGAAGAATTGTTTTCACTAATTAGTTATGTCCCTGTATTACAATTGAGGGAGGGGTCTTGAGCAGGTTTATTTTCTCTGTCAGCTCCAGAATTAAAAAGGCAGAAAAAAAATCAGAATCAAAACAAACTGAAGGGAAATCTCAGACACAGGAGTAGCATAACCCAGTAAAGGAAGTTTTATTTATTAATGGGGGAGGGCAAAGGTACCAGAGGAAGGGAGGGTGCTAGGGAAGGAGACAGACAGACACAAAGACAGAGATACAGGGAGAAAGAGACAGAGAGACAGAGAAAGAAGAAGAGAGGGAGTCAGAGGAGAGAGAGAGAGACAGAGAGAGACAGAGACAGAGACAGAGACAGAGACAGAGAGACAGAGGGAGGGGAGGGGAGGGGAGGAGAGGAGAGGAGAGGAAGGGAGGG
>NC_034596.1:91217616-91229080 GCF_900095145.1 Mus pahari
AGAGGGAGAGGGAGAGGAGAGGAGAGGAGAGGAGAGGAGAGGAGAGGAGAGGAGAGACTCCAACCCTAACCAGGACTGAGTTTTGAAGGATCTTCCTGCAGTTACTTTAGGTTTGTCATGTTCCTTAGGAGACTGACATGTTCTGACATGGCACCGGCTGTAATCCTCCGGCCACCGAGGGACTACTGCCTAGATAAACTACTAGCTTGCCTTTTAGGCCTCTCTGTAGTTAGGCTTATGATGAAGAAGCTGGACATTTGCCATCTTTATTTTCCTCTTGTGGCTTCTCTTTCTGCCTTGTTGCCTGTCACAGTCCTTTCAGATGCCTACCCTTAACCCTGCTCTGTTGGAGACTAACTGACATTCCTACTTGTTATGATAAAAACCCACTGACAAAAAGCGGGAACAGTGTGTGTCAGAACTCATTTCCTAAGTACAAGTGAACAACGTGTAGATTTTTATGTTTGCAGCAGATTCCTTGTGCCCACAGTCAGGATGGTGGGAGAAAGGAGTGCATGCCTCTGCTCATCTCCTTTTACCAGGATCTCAGTCAGTGGCACACTGTACCAACACACAGTAGATGGCTTTTCACACCACAGTTACTCCCACCTGGATAGCTCCCTACATGCATGAAAAGAGATCATTCCAGTTAATCCTTAAATTGGGCTCCTTGACAATTCATGTTAAGTATCTCACTCATTTTGTAAAGTATGCATCAGCAGTTCTGTTTTTATCATGCTGTACAGGAAAGCAATAAGGGGCTTGTTTCTATATTGTGCAAGTCAAGCAACAGTAAATTATATACAACTTATCAATTCTAGGCATCAAAATGTATTGTTAATATTAGATGAGCTGTATTCACCACTTTTCAAACAGAGAAATTGATAGGCATTTCAGTTATTTCTTTTTAAAATTTCTGTAAAGTTTCTTAATTTTCAAAATGTTTCCTACTGAGGATGAAATTGTTACACCATTGATCTTTCTTTTTTTTTTTTNTGTGTGTGTGTGGTTTTTTTGTTTTGGTTTTTTGTTTGTTTGTTTGTTTTGTTTTTGAGACAGGGTTTCTCTGTGTATCCTTGGCTGTCCTGAAACTAACTCTGTAGACCAGGCTGGCCTTGAACTCAGAAATCTGCCTGTCTCTGCCTCTCAATTGCTGGGATTAAAGGCGTGCACCACCACTGCCTGGCTCATTTATCTTTCAATTGAAGCGTATTATTATCTTATTTTATTACACATGCTCAGATGTCTTTGGAAGAATCAATTACTGTTTAATTTAATATTAATTTTCAATGCAATGACATATATAATATATTTTTATCATATTACATGTAGCTGGAAAAGGGAAGCAGGGAAATGATTGGTTATTTTTCAATTAAAAAAATACTCCTACTTTTTGTGGCTTACGTCTTCTAAACCGTTTTGAATACAGTGACAAAAATCACTGAGCAATTTTTAATTTCTATTTTCTTTGTCCTTTTTTCCCCCTTTTTAACAAAAGTAAAGGAGGCAAATGACAAGTTGGTAATATGGTTCAGTGTGTAAATGTATCTTCTGCCAATCCTGAGTTCAGTTATAAAGTCCACATGGTTGAGTGAGAAAACAAATCCCAACAGGTTCTTCTCTGACCTCCGTACATTATTACATATCTGTAGCCTCATACCACACACATCTGAGATCAAGGGGACAGAACACACACAATTTTTAAATTTAATTTAATTTTTAATTTATTTTTACACTCCATATTCTATTCCCTGCCCCAAATCCACCCTCCAATTGCTCCACAACCCACATCCCACATCCCACACCCCACCCCATCTCCACATGGATGCCCCCACCCCAACCCACCTGACTTCTAAACACCCTGGGGCCTCCAGTCTCTTGAGGGTTAGGTGCATCATCTTTGAATGAACACAAACCTGGAAGTCCTCTGCAGTATTTGTGTTTGGGGTCTCATATCAGGTGGAATATTCTGTCTGTTTGGTGGTCCAGTGTTTGAGAGGTATTGGGGGTCCAGATTAATTGAGACTGCTGATCCTTTTACAGGCTTCCCCCCTTCTCCTCAGCTTCTTTTAGCCTTCACTAATTCAACAACAGGGGTCAGCTGCTTCTGTCCATTGGTTTGGTGCAAATATCTGCATCTGACTTTATCAGCTGTTTGTTGAGTCTTTCAGCGGGCAGTCATGATAGGTCCCTTTTTGTGAGTGCTCCATAGACTCTGTTTCAGGCTTTGAGACCTCTCCTTGAGCTGGATTCCACTTTGGGACCATCTTTTCCTCAGGCTCCTCTCCATTTCCATCCCTGTGATTCTTTCAGACAGGAACAATTATGGGTCAGAGATGTGACTGTAGATGGCAGTCCCTTCTTTCACTTGATGTCCTGTCTTCCTGCTGGGAGTGGGCTCTATAAGTTCCCTCTCCCTTCTGTCTGTCCCTTCCTTTGAGTCCTGGGAGTCTCTTACCTTCCCAGTCTTTGGTGCATTCTAGGGAGTTCCCTCATTTGCCTGTTTACATTCTTTCTACTGGCCCTTAGGAATTCAGTCCTTTTCTCTCACCCAATACCAGTTCAGTTTCCCCTCTACCCCCATTCCCCCATCCACCCACTTTCCCTCTCATGTCCCTCCCTTCCCCTTCCCCACTTGTGATTTCTTTCTTCTCTCTCCCAAGTGGTCCTGAGGCACCCTCTCTTGGGCACTACAGCTTGTTGAGCTCTCTGGACTGTATCTTGAGTATACTGTTGTTTTGTTTTGTTTTTGTTTTTGTTTTTGTTATTTTGGCTAATATCCACTTATTAGTGAATACTTACCATGCCTGTCTTTTTGTGTCTGAGTTACCTCACTCAGCATGATATTTCTAGTTCCATCCATTTGCCTGAAAAACTCAGGACGTCTTCATTATTAATAGTGAATACATATCATGCCATGCCTGTATTTTTGTGTCTGAGTAACCTCACTCAGAATGATATTTCTAGTTCCATCCATTTGCCTGAAAAATTCAGGATGTCCTCATTCTTAATAGCTGAATAGTATTCCACTGTGTAAATGAACCTCATTTTCTGCATCTCTTCTGTCCTGGGACATCTAGGTTGTTTTTAGCTTTTGGCTATCACAAATAGGGCCACGTGAACACAGTGGAACATGTGCCCCTGCGTCATGGTGGTGCATCTTTTGGGTATATTCCCAAGAGTAGTATAGCTGGTTCTTCAGATAGATCAGTTTCCAATTTTCTGAGGACCCTCCATATTGATTTTTAGAGTGGTTGTACCAGTTTACAAGCCCAACACCAATGGAGAACTTTTCCTTTTTATCTACATCCTCTCCAACATGTGCAGTCACCTAAGGATTTGATCTTAGCCATTGTGATTGGTATAAGGTGGAATCTCAGGGTCATCTTGATTTGCATTTCTCTGATTACTAAAGACTTTGATCTCAGAAAATAAAGAGATCTACCATGCTCATGGATTAGCAAAATCAACATAGTAAAAATGGCCATCCTACCAAAGACAATCTATAGATTCAATGCGATCCTCATCAAAATCCCAACACAACTCTTCAAAGATATAGAAAGAGCAATTCTCAAATTCATCTGGAAAGGAAAAAAAAAATTCTTAACAATAAAAGAACATCTGGGGGAATCACCATCCCTGACCTCAAGCTTTACTACAGAGCAATAGTGATAAAAATTGCATGGTACTGGTACAGAGACTGACAGGTTGATGAATGGAATAGAATTGAAAGACCCAGAAATAAAACCACATACTTACAATCAATTGATCTTTGACAAAGATTCCAAAAATATACAATGGAAAGAAGAAAGCATCTTTAATAAATGTTTCCAGACTAACTGGCTCTCTTTATGTAGAAGAATAAAAATAGACCCATAATTGTCATTTCATACAAAGCTCAAGTCCAAGTGAATCACTGACCTCAACATAAAACCACATACCCTGAATTTAATAGAAAACAAAGTGGGAAAGAGCCTTGAACTCATTAGCACATGGGGAGATTCCCTAAACAGAACTCCAATGGCTCATGTTCTAAGATAAAGAATTGATAAATGGGACCTCAGGAAACTGGAAAGCTTCTGTAAGGCGAATGACAGAGTTGATAAGACAAATTGGCAACCTACAGATAGGGAAAAAAAATTAACTAACCCCACATCCAATAGAGGGCCAATATCAAAAATATATAAAGAACTTAAGAAGTTATTCACTAAAAAAACAAACAACCCAATCAAAAAATGGGTTATAGAACTAAACAAAGAATTCACAACTGAGGAAACTTGAATGGCTGAGAAGGACACACAAAAAATTTTTAAAAGCTAATGTCTTTCTTCTATTAAACTTACTTAGTCCTTCTCTTGAGAACTACACATGGTGAAAAAAAATGATTTAAATTATATTGAAAGCACTAGAATGTTAACAGTATTCTGAAGGATTATCCCTTGAGGCTAAGCAAAGGATGAGCAGACATCTTAGTATAATGAACATATGGTTCAGTTACTTCCCTAGAAGTATCTGCTGGGGTCATAGTAGCAACTGTCAGGGATTGGACTTATGCAGTGATTTCGACAGAGTAGGAACCTGAATTATTGGAAACACTGCAAAGAAGGATCTCGACAGAAAATCTTAGGGTGAACTTAGAGACTTACAGACATTGGTTCTGCTTGTCATGGTAAACTATCAATACTGCAGTTTTCATAAGAACTGTGGCCCAGAATTGAATTACGTCAACTCTTTATTAATGTGTATGTCTCCTAACTCCCATATTTAAGGAAAATCCTTTGCAAAAATATTTCAACAATTACTACTACTAATGAGTAATATTTACCAAAAACTAGGCTGAGGGAATTAACAACATATAAAGAAGAGAAAAATGGAGAAATTATAGATATTATTATAGAATCATAGGTTTCCTAGATGCTTTATTTTGTGATATGAGAAATGATAGATTTTCTATGAATATTTTAAATGAAATAATGTAGAAATTTTAACATAATCTGTCAATGTTAAAAATTAATCCAAGATTCATGATGAAAAAGTATAAACATAGTTGATGAGAAATATTATGGATAAGAAGATAGGACATAAGTAAATATCAAGTGAGGACTAGAAGACTATACACTATAAAAGAAAATAAATAGACATGCTTTTCTACAATGGAAATTGAAAGACGAGGACACAGGTACAGAAATAAAGATGATCTGGAGAGACTGTTATTATAGCATAAATCAAAATAAAGATTGAGTAAATAAGAAAATAAGAGTATGGATTAACCCAAGGGAACAATGACTGTATTTTGTTGTCATTAGTAAGCCATTAAATTTAAAATGGGGCAAATGCTCTGTTACAAAATTGTTAAAAAATGGTAAAATGAGTTACTATTGCTATTTTGTAAGCCAAGGCCATTGCATTATTCAGGCTAATAATAAAGACAAAGAGATAATTCAGAAATAAATTGAATAGAGGAAATTAAATAAATTAAATAATAAAAAAGATTAGAGGAAAATAAACAACTTTAGACAAATTGAGTATTAACAGTAACTACACGATTGAAATATTTTAGGTAAATGGATTGTGTTCCAACTAAATAGAAGATTTTTAGATTATATATAAGGTTAACTTTAAACCAAACACTTTTGTCTACTAAAAAATATGGAAGTAAAATCACATAAAAGGTACACATGTTTCTTCCTTATAAGCAACAAAGAAACAATCAAATGTTCTATGAAAATTCAAATAAATTGTAAAAATTCTTTTCATTTTCATTATTAGTGATTAAAGAAGGGTATAAAGAATAAGAAAAGTACACTGAGAAGATATTACAATTTCAATATTGTTTATTTCTGTGTTATGTCTTCAAAATAAAGCATATAATCAATAAAATCAAAAGCAAAATAGAAAATCTCAATTTTGTCATATTTTATGTTAATAACTATGATTATTATCTAACATTACATGAAAAGAGTAAGAAAACCAAATCTGCAAAATTTGAAAATATTAAAACACCATTTTTTTCAAGGCATCTTTGTAACTCCTATTCTTTGGAAAATGGGGCAGGAAGGTTGAGTTCAAGACCAATCTCAGCTTCAGAGTGAGTCTTAGGCCAGATTCCCAAAAGAAGAAAAAAAAAGTTACTGAACTTTAAAACATAACTAAGAAGCACATGAAGATATTTTATTCACTCTAGAATATATGAACTTTAAAAATATTCAGGGTTAATTATTAATATATATAGCAGATCATTTCTAAGCAACCACAATGGCCATAATAATAATACTTAGGCATTATTTTTTCTATTTATTTAATGGACTTATAAATATCAACAAAATATGACAATACCACAACATTTTATTTGATGTGAAGAATAACATAAATATTGTGCAAAGACCATACCCCAAAATAAATTGTATTGACTTTACAAGCTGCTCATATTTGGGGAACTACATGCTTTATAGCATTGATTGTGCTTTTCCACAGCAATGATTTTCTAGGGCTATTGATAACTTATGTTTTAAATATGATAACTAGATTTATTAACTTTGTGGGTCTTTATTTTCCTGGAATTCTAATTTGTACATATTTATGTAATAAAAAAGATGGATGCTTCATTTTACTCAATGTCTGGGTCTTCACACTATAAAATCTTTTTTCTTTCCTAAACTTAGGTACTCTCCATTTCTTAGTTTATCATCATGCATATAACACATCAAAAAATATTATTATTCTAATGGATATCTCTGCTGCTAGGAATTTAGATGTTGTAGGCCATATAGGTGAGAGACTGAAATAGTTTAAAGAATGTCTACTCCTTTTTGCTGTCTTTCCATATCACTGCCCCAGCCACCTCTAAAGCAGTCATCAGTTGTTCTAAAACAAAGAGCAGAGCTCAAGTATAGCATACCTTCTGTAGAATCAAGCTAATATTTTCAGTTCCTTATATAAAATCAATACCCCCTACTGGTCCCTAGCCTGTGACAGAAATGATAAATAATGACATTTTATCTCAATAGGAGAAATTGGAGAGAGATGCAAATACGCTGTCTCAGCTCCCTTTAGGGAGTCAGCAGAAAAGTGGGGAATGGAGACAAGCTGCTTCTCCAACTCTCCAACTTCTTTTATTTTTCCCACTTACATTTATGTATTTGGTGAAAACTTTCCCCCAGGGTAGCACAACAGAATTTATTTGACAGTGGAAATCCTTGTTACAATTCTTACGTGAGCAATGAAAACTGAGCACCAGCATTTAGGACGCTCCAGTCATTAAGATACTGGGTATAGTGGATTATCCTGACAGCTGTATGACCTCTAGTTCAGAGGAAGTGAGACAAAATGGCGTTCTGAAGAAAAGTTCAAATATGGGGTGGGTCTGATTTCAAAGTGCACCAGAGAATCACACCGAAGACTTGTAAAAGCAGCACCACAGCCTAAAATCTGTGACCTTAATGTGGTGGTGGGAATGGTCCTCTGAGAAAAAAAAAAAAACAAAAAACAAAAACAAAACCTGAGCAGCTTGTGTTTCTCTCAGGCTCAACACATCATAAACATTCTGCGAGTCGATCCTCCCATGCAAATAGGCTGCAGATGCAGCGCTGAACAATGGGAATGATTTCTGGTGATGAAAGCTTAGGGAAGCAGCAAGCATCCCTCATTGTAGCCTATTGTCTGCTCCAGCTGCCATCTGCTACAAGAACAAGAATTTGGCACTATCCTGAAAGATGTACCCACCAGTCAAGTCAGAAGACAGTTAACTTTGTTGACACTCATAAAACTATATAGGGAATGCAGTGGCTCCCTTGTAGCCTTGAAGAAATGTATATTTTAAGTTTAGAGAAGTTATGGTTTGGGACCTTGTTCTTTTGTATTGATTTAAATGTTCTATGTTGGAGTTTATGGGAGCCTACTAGGTTGAAGCAATGAAACACACAATTGCAAGGGGCTCTAGGGCTAGAAACAGCGTGCAGCATGATTATCTCCAACAAGGACATATCTTCCTTATGCCTCTGGCTTCCTGGATGAATAGGGGCTCACAGAAGAACCTGCAGCGGAAAATTAAGTAGAAACAACTTCTGGGCTTCAGAAGTTGAGCTCTGGGATGGAACCACACATGACATCATTAGACATACAGAGGGAGGCAGGAAGCAAAGATTAAAGTTGAGGCTAGGACAAGAAGAATCTTAGGTGAAGAAAAAAATTAAAGATATAAAAATTTTACGGTTCTAATTTTTTTGAGGGTCAAATTCAACTAAATTATCTGAAATAGATCTGTTGTGCTTTTCAGTGAGGTTTGCTAGAAGATGGTGTCATTTTCTTTCTTTCTGTGTGGTAACATAACATTTCATTTTGGAAGCTATTAAGGCTCTAAGTATGCATTCTTCCATTATCCATAAGTATATAATGATTACATGTAAGCACTTAAAATATAGTTGGAAATAATAGCAGATGTAATATATTCAGAAAAAGTTCTTGTGTATATATTTTTTGACTTTTTTGATTATAAAATTCATACTTTATTGTGAAAAAATGAGCATAGGCCAGAAATTACTATGTGTCCATCACTGTAGAAAACAAATAGACAACTCTGAAGTTGGGATTTATTTACATCATTTTGTAAATATCATTATTTATAATCTTAGGGAGATTCAATAACAAAAACCCCTGTAAATATTACCATTATCAGTTAAAAACAAAGCAAAGGACGAGTTCATACAAATGCTTCCCATTACAGTCACCAGTTTATAATGCAATAGTGGATAATACCTACTACAAGCACATGTCTGTTATGAATTAGACAGAGCTATGCAAGGAAAGGCTGTGCTTTCCAGTCAGTAATTTTTATTTATTCACTTTACATCCTGGTAGCAAACCCCTTCTCCCCCGAGGCAGATCGCCCCCCTCATTCCATTCTCCTCACCCTGCACCAACACTGCATCTTCCCTCCTATCCTCCCCCCCCCTCCCTCCTTGGCATTTCCATAATGGCATTAATCTATCCTTACTTGGACACTAATGTAAGGCTGTATTATATTTCCTGGTTATGTTAGCTCAGATCTATCTTTTCAAGCATATTCTCTTTGTTTATTCTAGACTAATGAACACAGCTAAATTGATATGCATCAGTGTTCCAACCTGATTCACAATGATTGCAAGTTCATAAATCTCCAATTTTCTTTGATTAGTGTTCAACAATCCCTTTAATTGTGACAATGTATATTAAGGCCTCCATGGAACTCTGTGTAAGTGTCTAGTGGTTATGACAGCTTCTAACCAGTTCCCCTAATATCTTGGTCCACTGACATGTCTTATGTGTTCTTTCTTTAAAAAAAAAATAAAGCCTGGGCCAAGTAGTGGGAGTGGGTGGGTAGGGGAGCAGGGGTCGGGGGGGGTTATAGGGAACTTTCGGGATAGCATTTGTAATGTAAATAAAGAAAATATTAATAAAAAAATGTTTATTGAAAAAAAAGCTTTCTGTATTACTGTACTATTCTCCAATATTTTTGTTGAATGAAATTTAAGTTGCATTTAATACTACAAATATCCATACATAAAGGAAAACATCCATATATACAATAAAGTAGGTAAATCTTTTTCTAAAAGAAAGTGAGAATTGTTATTTCAATTAATTCTTATGCTTAAAACACATAGTCAATGGTTAAACCATATTTGTCTACTTTCTTTAATACGCTTATTTTATTTTACCAACTTAGTTCATAGACATATGCATGTTATGCTGTTTAATATAGATAGGCTAATTAATAATTTAGGGTTCCAAATATGTTGCAAAGCTCATATTCATCACTGTCTTGAACCTGAGAGAAGTCACATTGGAGGAAAATATATTCCTTTGCTTTGCAATATGCTTTTCTGTAACTGTGGACACTGGCAGTTTTGAAAGCTGGAAAACTCTCTCTGAAGGAGAGCACATCAACTTTAATGTAATGTTCTGCCTATCAAAAGAAGAAAAAAGAAAAACTCCAACAGACATCTGACTTATTAAAGCTAAGTGACACAGTTTAGCCTTGATTATATAAATCTGTGGATGACAATGACTTATAATAGGACTCTTTATACTTCTAAAATCACATATATTATAGAAGGTCTTTTGGCTCTACAAATTGTTATTCCGCATATCATATATGGGTAAAATCTTGTATTATTAATGGTTATTCTTATGTAACATAAAGGGAGATAATATATCAAACAATATATTAACTTGACTCTAATCTTACATTGTACGTTTTGGTGCTAGTTCTCCCAGAATTTCAAAGTCTTACAAAATATATGATATAGAACGCATTAAACAGAAACATTCTACTTAGGAAATAACCCAAGAACACTAAGACTATCAGTTCTCAATTAACAGTAACTTTTTGTGTCCTTGATGAAGCTTTTCTTACAGGTTATATATGTCAATCTCAATTTATTTTTTAGTTAATTATTTTGGATATGAAGCTTAAATGATAGTTTTGTTATTATTTATGGTTTATATCTTCTAAGAGTGTCTGGAGTTTTAATCATGTGGTAAAACTTTTGAAAGAGAAAATATTTACAACTTGAAAGTAATATGGTGATCCAGATATGCATTATGCTCATTGCAATCAGAAGTGATGCCTTAATGGGTCATACTTCACCTGAGAAGCATGATGTAATTTTGCACATGGACCATTGCAAGGAGACAATCTCTCATATCCTTTAATGGTTATGTTTTTATAATCATACTGTTATTAGTAACTAGAATAGAGAAACTCAATGTAAAAATGCTTTTCTCAATTTATAATTATGAAATCATTGCAAAGATAAAATAATGAACATTGTTAGTTCTTCCCAGGATTATGCCCTTATCATTTATGAAATAAACCTAAATATATCCTTGTAAAGAACCAGAAAAAAAATATATGTGTATATATATATATGAGAACTACATTGAAAATTTTAGGGTAGAAGAAGAAAGTGTAAATTATTCTGATTATAACACTACCAAGGTATTTGGTTTAATGATGCTCCAAAATACTTGGGACTTTTCAAATAGCAATAGTATCATAACCATTATTCAAAAACATTTTACATACAGTTTAAATAGTGCATATCCATCTGTTAAAATTCTAATGATTATAAACAGAAATAGGTTTCCTGCCTGAAACAGTACTTGAAACATTACTTTATTTCAAGTATACCCATTTCATTTCTGTCATTATGATCATCAATATTGCCAACACTATATTACTATTAAAATGTAAATACTGCACTATGCCAGATCAGAGCAGTTATTAATCAATTCAGATGAAATAAATGTGTATATGAATTTAAAATACTAAAGCACTAATAAGAGGCTATCCAAGTTTATATTTTCTGATTAAAATTCTAGACCAAGGAGTGGCCAGATCAAAATGGCTCTTTTTTAAAAAATTATTTTATTAGATATTTTCTTTACTTACATTTCAAATGCTATCCGGAATGTACCCTATACCCTC
>NC_034596.1:91229502-91324491 GCF_900095145.1 Mus pahari
CGGGTGGGGCAGTCTCTGGGTGGTCTGTCCTTTCGTCTTAGCTCCAAACTTTGTCTATGCAACTTATTCTAAATAGAACATTCCACGGACTGTATCACATCTCTTGCTCTAAATTACTAATGGGGAAATATTCTTCCAGAAACATTTTTAATTAACTTTACATTTTCTTTTAGATACTCATAATACAGAACTTCTTTAATACTTTCTCATATCTACCCTCTTTGTTTTACTTTTAAGTCTCCATATTCTATCATGTATGTGATTGATCCCTATAATCACTTAGTAAGTCTGGGTGCTTTATACATTTTCAGGACTTATAATATTTCTCCTGAAGTACTTAATAAAATTTCAATAAAACATGTTGGCTTACTTATGAAGCAGTAATAGTTTTTCAAACTCTTACTGATCATGTGACATCCAAGAAAGGAAACTAGATTTGCTCAACTGAGGATAAAATTAACAATGTTTGTGGGTTCTTTTTGTCACAGGCTCATTAAGAATGATCTTTGAATGCTTATTAGAACTGTTCACTGATGTTTTTTAATTTCCTGTTTTGTTTTTTAAAAACTTTTCCAAAAACATGTGCAAGATAGTTTGGCTTCAACATTTATTAAATAACAAGATTTTGAGTATTTAGCATACATTTTGTGTATAGTTTTGGGTTTTCCAAGAACACACTACCTCTTTACTGTCAAATCTTCATATATCCTAGCTTTTGCAAAGGATAATGACTACAAATTCCCAGTATTCCCTTTATTTCTTTGGTCATAGGTCTACATCTCTAAAATGCAGCAGTTCCTGTGTTCCTGTTCTACTCAGCCATATGGTTCCTTCTTCCTGACACTAAGGCTGAATGTATGTCGTGAGTCAGTAGTTTAAAGGCTTTCAGGGATCATCAAACGATGAAGTAAATTACCTGCAGAAAATGCAGGAGCAAGGCATCTACTAAACAGAAATAGGACATGACCAGACTGACGGGAGAGAGGAGAAGACTTGTGTTGGGTGTGGAAACCTACTTCTAACAATGGGGACTCAGAAGTTGTACCACTGTGAAGGGGAGTGGCATGTGGGAAGCATGAAGAATGTAAATCTTAAAACATAAAGTGCCAGGTGAAATTATAGAGATTGCTATGTTAAAGTCATTATGCTGTGTATGCATTCTTCACTTTTTCTTGAATGTAAGTTCTTCAGATTTAGTTAGTTAGTTAGTTAGTTAGTTAGTTAGTTAGTTAGTTTTGGGACCAAATCATCTAATTTATTTTTTCATGTACTTTTATTTCATTAGTTATATACTTACTTGCTTTATACTCCAAGATCATATCTTCCTCTCCCTTCTCTCCTCTCAGTCCTCTCGCCCCTTCTCTCCTGTTACCTCTCCTCCTCAGAGAAGGGAATGCTTCCAATGGATATCAACTGGCCCTGGCATATCAAACTTCAGTAACCATAGGTGCATCTTCTATTGAAGCTAGGCAAGTCAGCCCAGTTAGGGGAAAGTGATTCAAAGACAGGCAAAAGAGGCAGAAATGACCCTGATCTGGCTATTATGGTTCTTACAAGAAGACCTTGCCACACTTCTGATACATCGATGTAGGGGGTCTAGGTCTACTCCATGCAAGCTCCCTGGTTGGTGTCAAAGTCTCAGTAGCCCCTATGGGCCCAGGTGAGTTTGTTCTGTGTTTTCTTTTGGTGTCCTTGATCTTTCTGGCTCCATCAATTACTCTTCCCCCTCTTCCAGAAGATTCCCTGAGGTCTGGCTCATATTTTGCTGTGTGTTCTGCATCTGTTTCCATTAGCAGTTGAATAAAGCCTCTGCAATGGCAGTTATGCTAGGCTCTTGTCTGCTTGTATAGCACAATATCATTAATGATGTCAGAAGTGGGATCTCTTTTATGCCATATGTCTCAAACTGGACCAGTCCTTGGTTGTCTTCTCCATCAATTTCTGCTCCATCTTTATCCCTGCATATCTACAAAGCAATACAAATTGCAGGCCAAAGTTTTTTGGGTGGGTTGGTGTCTCCATACTTCCGTTGGAAACATTGAATGGTTATAGGAGGTAGCTATTTCAGGTTCCATATCTCCTGTTGCTAAGAGTTGTAGTTTGAGTCATCCTCATCTCATGTTCCTAGGTGTTTCCTTTGTTGCAGTTTTCTAGCTCATCCAAGAGATGACCCTCCACCAATTCCAGTTCTCTCTCTTTAGTCATCCCCACAGTTGAACCCTCCTGTTACCCTCCTCGCCCCCTCTACTACCCAGTTTTCTCTATATATCTATCTGCCACAAAGTCTAGTTTATTTTCTCTTTTGAGTGAGCCTAAATCATCCTCCCTGGGGCCCTCCTTCCTATTTAGCTTATTTGGGTTTGTGAATGATATCTTGAGTGTCCTATACTTTATGGCTAATACACAGTTATTAGTAGGGACATAATTTGCATGTCCTTTGGGTCTGGGTTATATCACTCAGGATGATATTTTGTAGTTTTATCCATTTTCTTACAAATTTCATGATATCACTGGTTTTAATAGCTGAGTACTTATTATTTGACTTTATAAAACACTTCATTTTCTTTATCCATTATTTGGTTCAGGGACATCTAGGTTGTTTCCATTTCTGGCCATTAGAGATAAAGATTTTATGCACATAGGTGAGCAACTTGGCTTGCAGTATGATGGGGCATCTTTTGGGAATATTCCCAAAAGTGGTATAGGTTGATCTTGAGGTAGAACTGAGATACCACCAAATTCATTTTCAGTGGTTGTAAATGTTTGTATGTCATTAGCAATAGAAGAGTGTTGTTCCCCTAGGTCTATATTGTTGCCAGCATAAGTTGTTTAATGCATTCTTGATTTTAGACATTCTAATGTGTGTAAGATGGAAGCTCATACTCCCTTTGATATGCATTTCCCTGATGACTAAGGATGCTGAACATTTCATAAGCTTTTCCTCATCCATTAGAGAGTCCTCTTTTGAGAATTGACTGTTGATCTCTGTACCATATTTTTAACTTGGATTATTTTTGTTTGTTGATGTCTAAATTCTTGTGTGCTTTATATATTTTCATATTAGTCCTCTGTAGGTGTATGGTTGGTGAAGAATTTTCCCATTCTATAGGCTACCTTTCTGTCTTACTGACTCTGCCTTTGCCCTACAGAAGCTTTCCAGCTTCACGAGGTCCCATTTATTGACTGTTGATCTTAGGTCCCATTTATTGACTGTTGATCTTAGTGCCTGAGCTGTTTGTTTTCTGTTCTGGAAATTGTCTCCAGTGAAAGTGTGTTCAAGGTTATGTGTCCAGTTTTATGTTGAAATTTTGATCTACTTGGACTTGAGGTTTGGGCAAATAGATAACTATTTCCATTCTACTACATGCACTGATCCAGTGAGTCTAGCAATGTTTGTTGAAGATCTTTTTTATCCCTATTCCATTTCATAGTTTGGGCTTTGTTTCCAAAAACAAGTGTCAAGAAGTGTGTGGGTTTATTGCTGGTTCTTCAATTTAATTCCAATAATCAATTCACATGTTTTTATGTTAATACCGTGTCATTTTTTTATTACTACTGATTTTTTTTTTTTGCACAATCTGAAATCAAGAATGGTGATCCTTCCAGAGATTCTTTACTGCATAGCATTGTTTTAAGTTCTGTAAAGAGTTTGTTCTAAATTAGATGGGGATTGCATTGGGCTATTTTTACTATGTTAAATGGATCCATGAGCATTGGAAACCATTCAATCTTCTGACATCTTGAATTTATCTCTTCAAATACTTGAAGTTCTTGTAATACTGGTCTTTCACTTGCTTGGTTAGAATTACACAGAGATGTTTTAAAATATTTCTGGCCATTGTGAAGGGTATTGACTCCCTAATTTCTTTCTCAGCCCATTTCTTGTTTGTATAGAGAAGGGATACTGATTATTGGTTGATTTTTGTTTACGTTTGTTTGGTTTTGTTTTGTTTGGAGTTAGTTTGTATCCAGCCACTTCAGTTAAGCACTTAAGATGTTTGTACTGGCTGGTTTTGTGTGTCAACTTGACACAAGCTGGAGTTATCACAGAGAAAGGAGCTTCAGGTGAGGAAATGCCTCCATGAGCTCCAGCTATAATTTTCTCAATTACTGATCAAGTAGGGAGGGCCCCTTGCAGGTGGTACCATCTCTGGGCTAGTAGTCTTGGGAGCTATAAGAAAACAAGCTGAGCAAGCCAGGGGAAGCAAGCCAGTAAGAAACCTCCCTCTATGGCCTCTGCATCAGCTCCTCCTTCCTGATCTGCTTGAGTTCCAGTCCTGAGTTACTTTGGTGATCAACGGCAACATGAAAGTGTATGGTGAATAAACCATTTCCTCCCCAACTTGCTTCTTGGTCATGATGTTTGTACAGGAATAGAAACCCTTACTAATGTTTATCAGTTTCTCTGGTAGAATTTTGAAGTCACTGTTATATACTGTCATATCATCTGCAAATAGCTGTACTCCGTCATCTTTCTTTCCAATCTGCATCCCGTTGATCTCCTTTAGTGATCTTACTGATCTAGATAAAGCATCTGGTACTATATTAAATAGATAAAGACAGAATGTGCAGCCTTGTCTCTGATTTTAGTGGAATTGCTTTAAGTTTCTCTGCACTTAATATGACATTGGCGATTGGCTTGCTGTATATTATGTTTATTGTGTTTATTTATGTGCCTTGTATCCCTGATCTCTACAAGACTTTTATCATAAAGGAGTGCTTGATTTTTTTCAAAAGCTTTTTAGTATGCAATGAAATAATCATGTGTTTTTTTTAAAATTTTGTTTATATGGTCGATTATATCGGTGGATTTTTGTAATTTCACCATTTCTACAACCATATAATAAAGCTTACTTGATCATAGTGAATGATGGTTTTAATTCAGCTTTCAAGTATTTTATTGAGTATATTTACATCAAAGTTCATATGGGAAACTGGTCTCAAATTCTTACTTTGTGGAGTCTATGTGGTTTAGGTACCAGGGAGAGTGTAGCTTTACTTAGATTTTCCAATTCATGGCACACACATTTTTTTGAAGCTAGATCTAATGATTCTTTGTATTTCCATCCTATCTGTTGTTATTTCCACGTTATCCTTTCTGTTTTGGTTAATTTGGATATTCTTTCTGCCTTTTATGTAACTTGGCTAAGGTTTTGTCTATCTTCTTGATTTTCTCAAATAACCAACTCTTAGATTTATTGATTCTTTGCATTGTCCTTATTATATGTTGGAGCATCTTCTGCGTACATGCCCAGGAGTGGTATAGCTGGGTCCTCAGGTAGTACTATGTATAATTTTCTGGGGAACTTTCAAACTGATTTCCAGAGTGGTTGTATCAGCTTGCAATCCCACCAGCAATGGAGTAGTGTTCCTCTTTCTCCACATCCTCACCATCATTTGCTGTCATCTGAGTTTTTGATCTTAGCCATTCTGACTGGAGTGAGGTAGAATCTCAGGGTTGTTTTGATTTGCATTTTCATGATGACTAAAGATGTTGAACATTTTTCTAGGTGCTTCTCAGCCGTTATGTGTTCCTCAGTTGAGAATTCTTTGTTTAGCTGTGTACCCCAATTTTAATAGGGTTATTTGGTTCTCTGGAGTCTAACTTCTTGAGTTCTTCGTATATATTGGATATTGGCACTTGATCGGATGTAGGCTTGGTAAAGATATTTTCCCAATTTGTTGGTTGCCGTTTTGTCCTATTGCCTGTGCCTGACAGAAGCTTTGGAATTTTATGAGGTTCCATTTGTCAATTCTTGATCTTAGAGCATAAGCTATTGGTGTTCTGTTCAGGAAAATTTCCTCGATGCCCATGTGCTCAAAGTTCTTCCCCATTTTCTTTTCTATTAGTTTCAGTGTATCTGGTTTTATGTGGAGGACTTTGTTCCACCTGGACTTGAGCTTTGTACAGGGAAATAAGAATGAATCATTTTGCAACCATTGCACTGAGGACAGGGTCCCCAATGGATGAGCTAGAGAAAGGACCCAAGGAGCTGAAGGGTTTTGTAGCCCCACAGGAGGAACAACAATATGGACCAACCAGTACCCCCAGAGTTCCCAGGGACTAAACCACCACCTAAAGAGTACACATGGAGGGACCCATGGCTCTAGCAGAGGATGGCCTTGTTGGTAATCAATGGAAGGAGAGGCCCTTGGTCCTGTGAAGAAGGCTCTATGCCCCAGTGTAGGGGAATGCCAGGACCAGGAAGCAGGAGTGGGTGTGCTGCTGAGTAGGAGGAGGGCGAGGGGATGGGGGTTTCAGTGGGGAAACAAGGAAAGGGGATAACATTCGAAATGTAAATAAAATATCTAATAAAAATAATATTTAGAAAATATAATAATATTTCACAGCAAAAAGCACATCTATTATTTATCCAATATCAAATGCACAGCCCAGAAAAACCTACATATATGTAACATTATACTGAATTAACAGGTTTATTTGTGTTACACACACACACAAAATTTATATATGCAAATGTATAATGTATCAATAATTAAAGAAAAGGGCCATGCATTTGATAAAAGGACAAGGAAGGTGGATACATGAGAGGATTTGAAAGAAGAAAAGGAAAAGGGAAAGAAAAAGAAAAAGGATGTGGTGGGTCAGGGCTAGGAAACAGTTCACCAGTACTGACTGTGCCCTAAGGGGACCTGAAGGCTCCTAGGATATGGTCCTGTACGGGTGGTGCTGGCATGATATCAGGCATGAAAGCAATGCCTTGAGCTGAAAATGGAGTGTGCAGGGGAACAGTCATATGGTTCACTGCTGCTTGCCTTGCCCCAGCGGAACCTGGAGGCAGGGCTTGTGGGGAAAGGGTCCTCACCTGGCTCTCTCTGGTGTTGGCAGGCATCTGGGAATGTAGGCAGAAGCTCTTCTTTTTCTTTTTTCTTTTCTTTTCTTTTCTTTTTTTGTTCTTTTCTTCTTCTTTTTTTAACAAGAGGCTAACAACAATTTTCTATTCTTTGTATGACCACAGCTGCTTAATTATGTATTAAAAAAAAGTCATTGTTGGTTTTCATTCTTTTTCAAGGGAACTAAGTTTGGTCTCACTGCTATCACAGCTGCCTTCACTATTGGGACAATAGAAGGAAAAGCTCCACTGAACTGGGCTGGGCTACTTCTGATTAACAGTCTCCAGGTTTTTCTTAGGCTTAATTTTCAATGACAGTAATGTCTACATAAGTGGCTGCTGTGTGTGTTTTCTCATGAACTCATCATTTGTTAGGATCCTTCCATGATGTCAGAGGATTGGTTGACAGTGGGGAGAACACACCTCGTGAGCACTAATGAGTGAACGGCTTGCAAAGCCACCTTCAATTTGACTCACTTTTTCCCCCAATAATGTAATTTTACATCCTTTTTTACAGAATAAGTTTCATTAGCTTTATTGTAACATGAAACCATTGAATTATTGGTTAACAGTGCTTTAGAATTTGACTTTCTTGTCTTTTATTTAGAGAAGAAGTGGGGCCTTATAGTTTTTGTACGAAGCATAAATCATGCATGTGGTTATGGTTTGTTTTTTTTTTTTTTTTTGCATGTATATGTGCATTTGGTGTCTTTCTCTTTCTTTGTCCCAGTATCTGCTTTATTTAAGCACCTAGATTATCCGCAAAACTGTAAACTGTTAAAAGCATTTATATTATATACAAAATAGTTATTTCATGCTTCTGTGTGCATTTAAATGAACCATGCTACAAATCTGTCAGCATCAAAATCTTTATTTTTTTTTTCTAATTTGTTTTGTGTCTGAACAGCCTTTCTCTGCTCTATAACAGTGGCTATTATTCTAAATATATTTGCTACTATTTCCTACTGCTTTTCTGGAATAAAGTCTAATATTTGTTCAAATTGTACAGTTAGTCAGTTATAAGACTAGAAAATATAAAGAATTCTTCCTAGCCTCTCCTTGGTTTAAATTTCATGTCTGTAATGTAGCAGCTGTGTGACCTCCAGCAATTTTTACCTCCATTTCCTGATTTACACAAATCTAGGATAATCAGAATAATTACTGCCATTTACTGAATGTAGGTGCAGCTAGCATTAAATGAGTCAAGACATTTAAAGTCTTTAAAACTTGTGTTTATTACAGGTCACAGTTATAAGTGATATTTATCAACATTTCTGATGCTATTGTTCACCATATTCTTTGGGAACTGTACTCAATGTAAAATCTATGCATTTATTCTCATGACCTTTCAAATACTTTCTATTCTCCCACACTCTAGATAAATAATCTAGAGTGTTATGATTTCATGGTATTATTTTTCTAAGTAAATTAGAAAAACAGTAGGTATTGTGGTCATTAAGACATAATTTTCTCCTCTTTAAAAGATTTAAACATTTTATGTTTGTGAGTACACTGTAGCTGACTTCAGACACACCAGAAGAAGGCACCAAATCCCATTATAGATGGCTGTGAGCCACCATGTGATTTCTGGGAACTGAACTTAGGACCTCTGGAAGAGCAGTCAATGTTCCCACTACTGAGCCAACTCTCCATTCCAAGATATAATTTTCATAGCTAAGTGAAAGTACATACCTTTAATCAAAACCTAAAATAATAGTGCAAAGACACACTGAAAATTTAAAGATCCATTTTAGCATAGTTTAATGTTTCTTGTGCTACATAACATTTTACAAGACATTAAATTTTAGAGAAATACTTTCTATACTTTGAATTCTTCTACCTGCCTGTCATGAAACAATCCGAACACCTGTATATATTAACTATGCAAGTGTATATCTTTCCTAAATTTAAAACAAAATGCCTCAAGAATTACATTGTTTTATTATATATAACATTATTTAGCATCTTTACCATTATAAATGAATTGATTACTTTCTCATCTCTGTCACAAAGTCTTCGAATGAAACAATTTATTGAATAAAGGGTTTACTTTGGTCATTGTTTGGAAAGTTCACCTTCTATCATTGACCTTCAGTTTGCTTTTTGGCACAAATCACATCTCAGTGGGCCAAGAGGTAGAACTTGTGCTTGAAATAGAATAGGCAACAAACCTAAGATCTCTTCTCAAGTAATCACCTCCCCCAAACAGCACAATAGCTGTTAAACAAGTGTCCATGCACAGGAAGCTGTTATTTGACTTCAAGCCCACTCCAGTAAGAATGACAGCCCACAAAAGCTAGAGCTGTGGAGCAACTGCACAGCCTACCAGCAACTGTAAAGGATGGAAAGTATCCTTCCCAAGTGGTCCATGTGCTTTAAAATTTTCCAGACAGTGGGCCTGATTTCTGCTTATTTCGGGTAGCTGGTATGGTCTCACAGTCTTACCAACAGCTTGACTTGTCCCAGAAAACCTATGGCATAGAGGCAGAGCAGGGGATCCCCAGGGAGACAAGTGGTCCAGCAGTGGCTTGGAAAAGGAAGCTCAACAAAGTATTCTGAAAATTAATAACAAAATATATTATTTTGCATAGTAATTAAAATTGGCCAATTAAAAAGAAAGAAGTATAACTAGATAAAAGCATACATTGTGGAATGGTGTTGACAGGCAAAGAAGTAAGGTTCCTACTAAAACGATGAACTCCTTTTTTTTTTTTTTATTATTATTTTCTTTATTTACATTTCAAATGCTATCCCGAAAGTTTCCCATACCCCTCCCCCCACCTCTGTTCCCCTACCCACCCACTCCCACTACTTGGCCCAGGCCTTGCCTTGTGCTAGGTCATATAGAGTTTGGAAGACCAAGGAGCCTCTATTCCCACTGATGGCCGATTAGGTCATCTTCTGCTACATATGCAGCTAGAAACACAAACCCAGGGGGTACTGGTTAGTTCCTGTTGTTGTTCCACCTACAGGGTTGCAGCCCCCTTCAGGTACTTGGGTACTTTCTCTAGTTCCTCCATTGGGGACCTGTGATGAACTCCTTCTTACTCAGTAGGTTTCCAGTTATTTCCTTCTTGCAGTCACAGCAACAATAATCCGATAACCTTTCTGCTATTGATCACCATACCCTAACTCAGACCTGGATTCCATCATTGAATTCCTTAGAAAGGAGCCACACACTCAACCAACACCTCAGGAGAAGGGTCAGAGACTTTATCAAGCTTCTTTAGCATGAACACAAGTACAAAGGCCACACCCAGAGATGTCGCAATCTACACAGACAGATACTGTGACTATGCATCTGTTTTTCTGTCCTGTTGCACACAAGACTGTGGCCATGTCACAGTGACCTAGGACAATCAGGCCTCAGAGATGAATGAACTGCAATATTGCTGATATTTACAATCAAAAGATGCTTCCACCAACCTAGTATTAGATTAATAAACATGCCCAATTTTCTAAATATTATGAAAATGACATTCATTACAATGATAACAAAATGATATAGATTTATCAAGAGATTCAAAAGTATTATAATGTTTGTTTGTTTGTATATTTCTTTCATTTCTTAGTATTGTAATTTTTAGGTCAGGCAGCTCACTGTGGAATCTGATAATGTGAAGCAAAGGATATCAGGTACATACTCTCAGCTGACTCCTTTTCAGAAAGAAAGAGCACTTCTCTGGACACATAGAGGGGTGAGAAGCAGAGATGGCCAAGGAAGTTTTAAAATATTTTGTAACCATTTGGAAGCATGGAACGTTCAGAAAAAAATTAATGTGTTGTCTGCTCAAAATGTGCATGTATTTGATATAAAGTATTTGTCTCTCCATTACCTTCATTGTTTGTATGATCTAATAATCAAGACACAGACCATGGGGTAATTCAATGTCTATGGGCTTCTGGGTACTGCAGGCCTTTTCATTCTCATTTTTCTGAATTGAATTTGTCTTAAAAGACACATGGCCTCCACTTTTCTCCTCTTTCCTCCATTCCTTGCTTCGGCACAAATTCTGCACAGATAGATTTGAATAGTTTTTGGCTTTTTAATCCTCTTCATTATTGTCAGGTATTTAAACCTTAATAGAGTTAGAAGCAAATGGTTCTTTCCTCCAAAACATCCAGACTAGCAGGAGGAAAATTATATTTCCAATCAAAAATTTCTTTCCAATATTCTTCCCTGGGCAAGGAGCTGAATTCCAAAGATATAAAAGCATCCTTACAATTGTCTGATGGATTGAAATTGCCCTGATTTCTATTTTAGCTCTGTCTCTTTCAATATCATAACTCCCTTGATTGCTTGGTTATGGTTCCCCCTCTCTTAAAAGGTGCATAGTCTGTAATGTTTTCAAAATATTTGTCATTTTGATTAGAGTTTTAAAACATTCATTTTTTTCCCCTTTTTGGAACTGAAAGGTAAGACTGCTCCCTTTCTCTCTGTATTCATTTATTCTAGAAACATTTGAAAAAACATTAACAGTGTAATTTGGAATCTCAGTTTTGAAAGTTTGTTGATATTGGATTTGATGGTCTGTTGCCCAGAGGCCAGACTTGTGGCAGGTAGAGTTCACCCTTTCCACCTACACTATTAAGACATGGATTGCAGAATTCTAAATAAATATTAGAGGAGTAGAGGTGCTTCTGTGTGCTTTGGAAGGGAAGTTCATTACCTGAATGAGCTGCAACACACTTTCAGGAAGCTGTTGAGCAAAGCATCAGAGTACTGAAACATTCAGATAAATGCACAGTTATGGGCCACAGTAAAAGCCAAAATGGTTTTCTGTGGCCTACACAGCTGTGCATCTCACTTAGTTCATGTTAAACAAAAGATCTAAAGAATATTGTATGAAAGGGAATATGAAATTCCACAATTGGCTTTAAAAGATTGACTTTGAGCCTATGGCTGCTTATCTACTGCAGTGTAAATCCCCCATTTTTTCTTTAATGGTCTTTGAAAATGCTTTATAATGGGAAGCAGATTCAAGTAATCCACATTGTGCTCAAATTACTTTTCTCAGTGTCTTTTCCAAGAGCTATTATTAAACATATAAAGTCTAATCTGATATGTTTAAAAAATGTTCATTTCTATGCCATGCTGATTGTCAACTGTTGGTGACTGGTATAAAATAACTCATTGTGGGAACCCAATTAGAATCTTAGAATACAAATGGAAGAATTCATAAATGGAATTCTAGTTTTTTTTTCTTTTTAGAATCATTAAATTCAGTAAAGCTTCCTTATAATCTCAATGCTATTCTATAATGCCTATCCTCAATGCTTTTCTATAGAACAAATAAAATAACTGAAATTTGGAAAAATCTTGACTAATATCCCAGAAAGCATTATTTCCTACATGCATCACATCTAGACATTGCCGCTCTTCATTTTTTTTTCTTTTCTATGGGCTGACATAAATGAATCTGTTTCCAACCATTTCATTATTTTCTATATAGGAGAAGGACATGTTAACAGTACCAAGCTGCTAATAAAACTCAGTCTGCCAGAAACAGGAAACAGGAAGATGAACTCTACAATATATGGGGGCTTTTACCTTCTATCACCATCAAGGATAAGGATCATATGTCTCAAATTTCTCCTGAAACCCCAGAGATAAAGCATAGGAGATCACCACCCCTCACATTCTTAGAAGAAATGATGGATCCTCTGTGGTTGGCTTAATAAAATATAGAAAATCATTTTCAAAGACTTGAACTTCATCAAATTAAATATCCCCCAGCAAAATTAAAGTAGAAATCTGTAGGCATTCCCTTACATACATATAAAACGTTTCAGATCAGGCAATAGACCAAATTCCTGGCCCAAGCTCTCCAATGAGAAGCACTGGGGCATCTCATGTTCCTCAGTCATAATTCTGTTAAGGATGGTTAAGAAGGGCATGTTGGACTAACCTACCATCTGGTCTATATTCTCCCACAACTCCAGTTACTCTTACTCCATCAATTGAGATTTAGTATCTTCACCAACAGCTCCAATTTCATTATCTTTAAAAAACTGTGTACATTTAGTGACTCAATCTTTACTCAGAATAACCCAAATAAGATAAAACTAACAATATATAATATCTATATAAGCTTTTATGTTGCTGATTTTAACTCAAATACAAAATGTAGAAAGATATAGATAGAGATATAGAGATATAGAGATATATACAGATATATGTGTGCTTATGTGTATTGCCTGTGTTTGTGTTTATATATAATTTTCTTATCTATCCTCATTTTAATGCAGTTATACAATGAAACAATGAATTTAGAATATCAAGAACATGATATTTCTAAATTTATTTGATTTTGACGTAAGGGTGTGTACGCGTGTTTGTGTGTTTGTTGTCAAACACACACACGGGATGATAAATCCCAAGAATATAGGTAAATTTACTAATTTTAACCATCTTTAATGATAGAAACTAAATTGGTACTACATGTTACAATTTTCTAGCAATAGCATAAGTAATTGAAAATAAAATTTGAGAAATCTCAAAATTCCTATCATATAATTCTACTTTTGTTTCTATAATTATTTTTTCTCATAAAAATACAACCCTACCTCAGATGCCCCTAATTCCACTTCTCCAAACACCCCTTCACTTCCCTTTCCCCCCCCAGATCCACAGGCCCTCCATTTACCTTCAGAAAAGAACAGGCTTCCCAGGAATATCAACAGAGCGTGACTTAACAAGATGAATTAAGACTATCAAGACACAGAGCAAGGAAACCCAGTAGGAGTAAAAGGTTCCCAGGAACAGACAAAAGATTCTCTGACATTGCTTCTTCACCTCTAAAGAGATGCACAAATTCCTCAAGCGATACAACCACAACATGTATGCAGTAAACCTAGTGCAGACCGACACAGACTACTGGAGTGCCAATGAGCCGTGCTTATGTGATTCTGTACTTCCTATGCTCCTGATGTCTTTGATCTCCCTGGCTCCAACAATCTCTCCTCCCTCTTCTGCAGGATTCCCTGAGATCTGTCTAATGTTTAGCTGTGGGTTTCTGCATCGGTTCCCCTCAGTGACTGGAGAAAGCCTTTCTGATATCAATTGAGCTACAAGGTTCAAAACCAAAATCTCAAGAATAAGTCTAATTCATAAATGGCATTTTTTAAAAAGAACAATCATTATGTGTATGGAGTCAGCTAAATACACATCTAGGGGAGAACCATTCCAGTTTTTGACCTTAAAATTTCAAAGCAAGCAGCTAGGATAATGGCTCCATTGTTAGGAACAATTAATGTGCCACCATGTGGTCCTAGATTTAAATCCAGTACAATTTCTTACACCCTTGTGTGACTGTAAATCCAGTCCTGAATGGAAGATGAGGCTGAAACAAACAAAAAAATTGAACAGATTTTATGCCCACCCTGCCTAGGGAGTAAACATCGAACTCAAGGTTTATTGAGAAACCCAGCCCCATAAAAATAAATTGGAAATCGGTAGGATAGGATATCAAACATCTCCTCTGACCTCCACCTGTGTGCAGTGCAGTTATTCATATCAACACATGCAATGCACCTTCATATTTAAAATACAATAAAATACACACACACACACACACACACACACAGAAAGAAATGAACACACTAACTTCAAAACCAATGTGAGTATGGTTCAGCGTAAGCCACACCTCAAAGATAATCACTTAAAGATGCTACATTTCAGATTATATGTGAGAATGACAAAAATCTCTTCTTTATTGCTAGATTTTTAAAAATGATCCATCCCATGCTATAAAATCATTTTCTGTCAACTATAATATCAATCTGGGGCTGCCTGTTATTACGTTTCTAGCTTAAGAAGACACTGCTCTTAGTAAGTGCTTTTATTTTCTCTGAATTAGTAGAAACATGGGCAGAACACATTGTTCATTGTATTATGCACTGAGTACATAGCCGAAAATCACTTCAAACCCCACTCCACCCCTGTTTTTGCCAGCATATTTGACTGAACTAGAATCAAGATCTTAATTGAAAAATATACGACTAAGGGACCATGTTGACACTTATTTTCCTTCTTATAACTTCCTTTGCCTTCATTTTCTTTGAAATTTGGTTGGAATTTCTAGAGCTCCAGAAAGTCAAACTGTACAGCTACTGTTTAAATTTCTTTTGTGAACATTAAACCAGTGGATCTGAAACCGTGGTCTAACGTGGTTCTGAAATAAGGCAAAAATCAAGTTTCTTATAGGTATCTTTTTTATCTGTGAAATATATAATAAAATTATATCATATACTAAGTTATCAAAATACAACAATGAAGATAAATTATCTTTTTGAGATATGTTTCATAAAATAATATACTAATGCATTCTTTGGTGTATTGATTTCTATCCATCACCAAAGGCTGAAGGAAATACTAAGAAGTATCTTCATTGATAAAAATATATGAAAAGGTATACTATTGTAGATAATTAGGTTTTTATTCATACCTAAAGTACATAAGTTTTAAATATCTATCAATAATCTGCTGGGTATGCAAGTGACCTCCACGTCTTTATTCACTGATTGTGCAAATTATCTACCTTGATTACTTGAGAAGGAATTAAAGGACTAATGAATGCAAATAAATTTCCTGAACAGCATTCTGAGAGAAAAGAGTGGTCCCTATAATCATGGTGATTGTGTGAGTAGTAGGAACAGTAATAATGATGGCAGTAGAAAAAAGATGTGGGGGAAGAAAATGGAGCGTCTTTACAATAAAAAATGGATGTTTCTCGGGTGGCTTGGAAAACTGTTTGTGTTGTGCTTGAACACTTAGGTAGCAACTTGTGAGTCTCTTTATTAACATCTCAGCTGATATTGGACCTTCAGGACTACACAAGTCCTTATTAGAGACCTCACAATGTGCAGATGTGAGCCACGGGCTGTGACTAAGGCAACTTTCCACATCTACAGTGGGACGTGTAAAGTTAACCTTGGTATTTCCATTGCTGGGCAATGAAAATGGCATGCTTGTTCTCTGAGAACAGCCCTGGAATATCCTCATCCACAAGGTACCTGGTGACTTTTAAAAGCAATTCCAGGTAATGGCAACCATCTGGTCTGGGCTCTGATCCATAGCAAAGCTAACACTGAGGTCACTGGGATACAAGGCCAGCTACCACAGAGGAAGTAAAGAGCTGAATTAAAAAGTATGTGCTGTGGCTTGATTTGCTGTACACTGTGATGGATTCAAATAGAGAAAAAAAATGGGAGAAAATACAAGCTATTCTTTTTTAAATTAAAATAGGATACACATATTAAGAACTAAACAATATCGCTATTATTATTTTGAATAATAATAAATGTGAATATGTTGTGAAGAGGTATTTTATGTGAGCTTGTTTGTGAAATGTGTACATGTATAAATATCTATAAATGTTCATCTATATATGCATATATATATGTTTTACATTGTGTTTTCACATGTGTGAACATGTGTGCATGTGTTTTTGCATTTGTACGTATATGTGTGTATGTCTGTGAATTTGTATATGTCTTTCTGCATGGTTGTACATATGTGGATATGTGTGTGTTGTTGTGTGAGCAAGTGTATGTGTGTGCATGTGTGTGGATGTGGATGTGCATGTGCATATGAGCATGTGTGTGTATGTGTGTGTGCATGGTTATGAACTGTATAGATTTACCCATACTATTCTGATTGATCATCTTCAGTTTATCTTCAAATGAATAACATTCTGTAAGTAATATTATCTATGGTGTGATCACAAAAACTGTATCTGACATTCTAAATCATACAGAGCAATGTGAGAAAGGCAAACTATGCAGGGCTGTATGATATGCCACTTTAGAAAATAAAAATGGAAATCTTATGATGTTGTTCAGGCTCATCAACTTCCTTCTTACCTCACTGTTCTGTGCCTCCAACACAACTGCAGAGGGAACAGAGAGGATCACAAAGTGAGGTACTAGATTGGGGTCAAACTAATGATATCTTAAGATTTAAAACCCTGGCTATGATTGTGTGAGGGCATGACATACGTTCTCTAAGATATAGCCCCCAAAAGAAATGGAATCAGGTGTCATAAGGATACAAATAATAACTTTTATTAAAATATTTGCCAAATTTTGTGGACTATATACCATCTATCAGTTTATTAAGCTTCTCTGTAGTCCATCACATAGAGGAAAATACAGTTGTTTTATTAAAAGAATGATTTTATGTTAAAATTCCATATAAAACCTAATAATCGTATATGAGCAAGCCAGTCCTGTAACTTACTTTGAAGAATGCTGCTGTGGTCATAACAAAGTTAAATATTTTAAAGATGGTGTGTGTGTGTGTGTGTGTGTGTGTGTGTGTGTGTGTGTGTGTGTGTGTGACATTTCTGGAGCTGCCTACAGAGGATAGGATAAATAAATGGTCATAATCCTCTGGAGCTGTAATTATAGATAGGTGTAAGCTCCCCAACATGGGTTCTGGGATGAAAGTACATTGCTCATTAAGAGTACCAAGATTTTATTAACTGACTGGACATAGGTCCAGTCACTGTAAGTATATATATTTTTTCAGTATTCTATTGATCATGCATTGCCAGGCATATTTACCATTAAAGAGGGTGCCATAATCCCTGAAAAGCTAGTGATCAGGATACTGAGTGTCTATATTTATATCTTGATTCTGTTACTCATACTCTGAAGAAACTTGCAAATTAAAATTTATTTGAATCTTAGAAAATGGTAGTTAAGATGACAAACTCAAAATTATAGACATAAATTATTGTTTCTTCTTAGATACTTGTCACCTTAGTATAATGTCCTTTTCTTATCCTCAATTTCTTTATATATAAAACATAGATAAGTATAGCATTCACCAAATGATGCTATGGAATAAACTGTATACGAAAAATAAACACATTCACAGGATGCAATACTGATTCAATAACAGTCTGAAAAAAGTCAATGCATAGAACCCACATTCCTTTTATAAAAATAATCAAAACTGTGTAGTATATGCAAGGCTTAATATTGTTGGAAAATTTAATTCTGAGGAGATATCTGTTATCTCTCAAACTACTAATTTATATTAAACTTAGGAATCTAAAATTCTGACAGAGAAGAGAGTGAGAGAGAAGAGTGGAAAGGAGTGGGGATGCAAGGAAGCAGGAAAGAAGATGATAATGATGGAAGGTTGAGATAAAGAAAAGAAGAAAAGAAGAACAATAGGATGTGGCAAAGGGTAAGGGTCAAGAAGATGGATAAGAAAGAGAGCAAGAAAATGAAATAAATGATGAAATGATGAAGATAGTCAAGAAAGAAGAAATGGAGGGAGGGGGAGAGGAGGGGGAAGGAAGGAAAGAAGAAAGGAAGGAAACAAGGAAGCAAGGAAGCAAGGAAGGCAGGCAGGCAGGAAGGAAGGTGGCATGGGAGCGAATAAGAAAGAAAAAATATAGAAAATGACAGATGGAAAAGGGAAAGAGGAGCACAGGATGAAATTGAGGGAGGCAAAACAAAAGACAAGAAGAGAATAAAAAGGAAAGAACAGAAGAAGGAAGAGAAGGGAAAAGATGAATGGAGGGAAGAGAGAGATTGATAAAGGGAGAAGGAAGAATTTGATGTAAAGCATTAGAGAAGTATGCAGGAAAAAAGATAATAAAGAAGAGAGAACAGAAGAAAGAAGGAAGATAAAAGAAAAGGATCAAATAAATGAAGGGGAAAAGAGGGATGAGGCAAGGTTGGGGACAAAAGGAGGAAGTAGGGAAGAAAAGAGGAAAGGAGAGAGAAATAAAGAAATTGAAAGGGAAGGAGGATGGAAAGAAGGGAAAAGGTAGGAAAAAGGGGAAGAAAAGAAGAAAGGGGAAATGAAGGGAAGAAGGAAGAAGAAAATGAGAGGAGAATGGAAAACCAAATGGGAAAGGATGAGGAAGAAGGCAGATAGAAGGAAAAGAAATTCAATAAGAGGTTTTTAGAAGAAACTTTATTGTGATAGAAGTCTGATAACTTTGATAAAGAAGATTATGATTAATGTAAAAAACTAACACACACACCTAAATGATTTCACTAAGAGAATTTAGACATAATTTAGCATGGAAAAGACTAGAAAACAAGGGAGAAATTGACAGCAGTTAGGAGATATTTTCCCCTGAAACTTTGTGTCTTTTTAAAGACATATATATAATCATTGGGGATTTCTGTCTTTGAAATCAGTCTAATGGCTCTGATGTGTATTCCATTGATAGCTGAGAATCTTAAGTCAGATAACTAGAGGCTAAACTAAATTTCCTATTCTATCTTTTTATTCCAAGGCAGTTAACTAACTAAGTAAACTACCAAAAGCCATAGTAGTACAGAAGGTGTGCTTACATTTTTACTGTTGATACTGTTTCAAGCATGCTAAGTGATAGTTAATATATTTGACTAATCATAAGTGTTTCATGACTCAATATATACAAAATTAACAATCAGAAGGACTTGGACCCTAATAAGTGTTGATGGGAAAAATGATGTAAATGTATTCAAACAATAAAAAACATAAAATAAATATAATAATTCTTTTTTGCCAACAGCCAACAGGATTCTAGAATATTCAGATACCAAGGTGTTTTGTTGAGCAGTTAATAATCCTGAAAAGTACATTAATTGAATGCACTGCTTTATCTAATTTTTATCAGAATTGTGTGACTATGTTCAGAAATACAGTGGTCAAGTATATAGTTAAAAGGCCGTCTACTGAGCTTCCAAATGCAACCTGATGACATAGCTGTCATGCCTTTGCTGTCAGGAAATCAGTCTCACATTTGTCTATGCAAGAATGAACATGATTCCTGTAGGAAAACATCTTCTTAAAAGTTATTAACTCATTGGTCTTAGTTATCACACTCATTTAAGATGAGGATACCATATACACAAGGAAGAGATACTGAGTCTATGCATATTTTGAGATCCTGTGTAATTACCATTTACCTTATCTTTCCAGAACCGACTGACAAGATCCTATCCTTGCCTAAGAAGTAAAGAAGAAAAAGAGATAAAGTCTTACCTGTCCAGGGTCCCTGTTTGGGGGCCACTTGCCACGGACTGGCCTCAAAGTGGGGGCCTTCAATCATTGGAAGAATCGGAGTCCAGGTACAGGTAGGTGGGCAGGAGTTGGCGAAAAGGTGACAAATAGACAGGAACACAACGGAGTGTTGTATCTGAATGTAATGTCTCAAAGCAAGCATCAGACTTATATTACAGATGGAGACAAGGAAGTTAAGTGATACTTTAAGGTCATCAACAAAACAGAGGAATGCTTACATAAAAGCTAACAGGAACCAACTGGGATAAAAATCAATGTTAACAACTGGGATCAAAAGCAGCCCCACCTAAGGTCAGCTTAATCTTAGAAACCAGGGGCAAGGGCTTCCTGCCCTTGCCATAGTTCCAATTCTAGTATACTGTATAGTCCACCTCCCCCTCCTAGACAGTTGTAAATTCCTGCATATGGGAGTGACTCAGCTGTTGTTCTAAGTATTTATTCTAGTTCCTTCTTAAACCACAACATGCCTTCTTCCTAGGTCATTGTAAATTCCTGTGTGTGGTAGTAACTCTGCTGTTGTTCTAAGTATACTATGGAGAGTAGCCCTGAGATTACTAGCTCTATTCTAATAGAATGTAACGCCTGATTTCTATCACTGGAGTCATTTTCATCTGAATGTTCAAGCTTTTGGGCCTGTCACATGAGTCACTACTGGAGTGGGTGTGGCAACATAGGTAATATGTGTTAAAATGGAAGAGTATGTCATGATTAAGCAAAAAATATAAGTAAAACAAACATGGATAAGGTCAGGAGAAAAGTAGCCATTATAGCCAGTTAGACACAAATAATTCATTTAGTGGCAGATGGCTTAGATGTGGCTTTCTGAACTGTGCACATGGCTTGTGAGGGGAATTGGAAGAAAACTGATTTGGAGTGACTTGCCTCCTACATGGTATGCTGAGCACAATTGCCTTTGTACAAATTGTATGACTATTTGATCATAAACAATGTATGGAAGTCACTTAAACTACTAGCCTATAATTTTCTTCTATCCAGGAGTTGCTAAGCCTTCTCAGTTATATTGAAGGAATGATTATTAAAAATGTCTCTAAAGCATTCCAGCACTTGCTCAAACTTACAGTAGGTCGGCAACACTCCTTTGAATTCTGTGCATTTTAATAGAAAAGAATTAAAAGTATAAGTACTGATTATATATTCGTCTTAGTACTTGTGGTACCTAAAGTACTAAATTGCAGTTAGTAAAAATAAAGTGTAGAAATAATTTTAAAAGGTATAGGCATATAAGTTTGTGAAGATATTCATGCTTATGCTAAATTGTTGAATAGTACATTATTTTGGGCTTTTATGAAAAAAATTAATTTCATGATTTTTAAAATGAGGAAACATGATCTGAGTATCATGAACATCATTAATTCTAAAATTTAATCCCTGAAATACCATACTGCTAATACATATTGCGTACACGTACATACACACAGGAGCACATACCTATATATGTTCACACAAATACGCATAATAATATGATTTCTTGAGCATTTATCAAACAACCTTGGTGATATTTGTATCTAACCCCTCCATCGTCTTCTGTGTTTAAGTTCTTACTACACAGTTGGAGTCCCCTCTCAATCCATATGGAGGGAGCATAGGTTGAGAGTGGGGCAAGAAAAGAAAATAGGAAGATACTGAAGATAAAAAGAAGGTATCAACAACAAAAAACACAGAGAAGAGGATCAATATTTATTTTAAAATTAATTTCAGTGCTCAAGCTAAGCCATTATTCTCTGGAGGATATTTGACAGTATGTTCAATCATTTTTTCCATCAATCCAAGAAAATTGCTATTGCTATGTAATGAGTAGAGAGCACTGCTTCATATCCTAGAGTGTATCTAACAGCCCTGATGACAATTATCTGACATCAAGCATTAGTAATATTGAAACTGATTTAGAGTGAATAAAGCCCTAGAAATCTAGTGTTTCCCATGCAGTGGAACGACTGCAAAGTGTTATGCCTCTCAGCCTTGGCTTGATAACTCCATTTCACTTTATTTAGGCGTTTTCAAAATGAATACAGTGATACTGCTCAGTGAGCAAATTGAGACCTAAGAGAGTTAAAAGAGACAGGAGTTGACTGTGAGGACTTCCCTAGAAGGGAACTGATTGTGTTTGTCACATTATCTTTGTATTTGAAAGTCTAATGTTCCATTAGCATTTGTATGATACGCCATTGCAGAAAATGGGGTTGGATTTTAGTAACAAATACTTAGAAGTCTATCAGGGCATAACTCAAAAAATGATGAAATATATATGAAATGGCCTCTGCGGGTGAAGAGGCCCAAAAGGGAAAGATTATCAATTTGGCAGAATTGCTTTCTGTAGCAATTATACAGTGCTGTTCAAATGAAAGAGAAAAAAATGGCTGCCCCATTTCTACTCTTTGTTAAGAATTGTGCCAGGTTCCTATTTCCCCTCATCCATGCCTGTATTTACTTCACAAATGAGACTCTGACACATCAGATAATAAAACCTGGGCAGAAATTTATAAAATTTGCACAATAATAGAAAAGATTCTTTTCCAGGAGAGTTTCTAGGGTGAATGATGGAGACTTGCAATGTTAAACGCATACAAGGAATCATGAATGAGGGGATAGTGGGAGACATGGGAAAGTCTTGGAGTACAAGACTGAAAGCAAATGCCGAACACAATGTAGGAGTGACGAGAAGCAGACCGCTGAGCCCTTCACTGATGGCAAACATTGGCTCCCAACAGATTTTAGTGAGGGATGTTAGGACATAAATCAAGTACATCCAACGATTTTATACAAGTGGAGCTTTAAGGCTAGTTTTGAATTTTAAATTTACAACAGTGAGCTTGCATTTTATTACCACCTCCCTGTAGAGATAAGTAGATACAGGCATGAGTCTAATGACCTAGAAAGCCAGGACTTTCACCATGTGTGATGTGCATTTTCACAGTAAGGGCCACGTCAGTGTCCCTCTTGAAGTGTTTTCTAACATGGGGTTTGTGGTTAGAAAGCAGTCTTTTTGTATAGCTGAGTCCTCAACATTCAAGGAAAATGAAGAAGTCTAGCTGTGATGTCTGTTATACTAACGTTTTACTGAAAGTGAACAAACACACCAATGGCAAATTCTATTTGTGAAATAAGGAGTTGATTTTGCCTTTTGGCTCAAGAAAATCTCCAAATGGGGTTCCTTGAACATTGTAGCAGGTCGTTGGTGCAGAACTTTGAGAGACAGCAACTTTTTTTTTGTTTTGTTTTGTTTTTCAAGACAGGGTTTCTCTGTGTAGCCCTGGCTGTCTTGGAACTCACTCTGTAGACCTCGAACTCAGAAATCTGCCTGCCTCTGCCTCCCAAGTGCTGGGACTAAAAGCATGCGCCACACCACCACTGCCAAGCTTGCACTATTACTGTAGGTAGAAACAGAGAAAAAAAAAAAAACAACAGAAACAACAAAACAAAAGAGGATATAAATGAAGGTATAAGTCCTCAAAGCATGCCCCCAGTGAAGTGATTCCTTTAAAATGTTTCATATATTGAAGGCTTCAAACCTCCTTTAACAACACCACCATGAAAGGATTAGGTATTCAAATATACGTGCCTATGGGGGGGGGTATTTCTAAAAAGGAGCACTGTTGTTTTATAAAAAGATAAAGAAATATAAGAAGTCATGTTCTATGGGGGTGTGGTGAGGTATAGGGGGAGGGAGTGCCTCAGGGAGTTCATGCCAAGGCATCCCTTCCCCTGAGGGACCACCACAAAACAATATAGTATAGAATATAGTATATTCAGGGCATGAGGATGGTAGGTAGTAAGGCAGAGAAAAGGAGAGAGTGGAGTTGTAGAGGGCAGCCATGACCACATGGAGAGAGAGGGAAAGGGAATGCAGAGAGAGGAAGGGGGCAAGAGGCAAGAGAGTAAGAAAACAAGAGAATAAGAGAGAGAGGAGAGGGCAAGCAGCCCCTTTTATAGTGGCCCAGGCCTACCTGGCTGTTGCCAGGTAACTAACTGTAGGGAGGAGCATATCTGGCTGTTGCCAGGTAAGTTGTGGGGGTAGAGTCCAGACAGAATACCAACAAGCACAATAATAGCTTATACAGTTTGCTGATACACACAAGATATTTTTTTAAAGTGGTTAGCTGGCAAGTAGGAAGGGTGACAGCATCGGCAAAGGGAGTTTCAGCAGTTGGGCATTGTCATTGTATGGGGTGCTATTTTTATTTTTAATTTTTCAGTCACGTTTCAGTTTTCAGCACTCTTTCGCAGGGGTCGCCTAACACTATGCTGCATATCGGACATTAACATTATGATTTACAAGCATAGCGAAATTACAGTCATGCAGTAGCAACAAAAATAAATTTAGGGTTGTGGAACATCCCAGCATGGGGAACAATTGTGTCACTTAATCAGGGAGGTTGAGAACCACTGCAATCAGTCTGTAGGTTTTGTTTAGGACCGGATTAGAATTTCTTCTGCCTTCTGCTGTTTTTGGTTCTGTCAGAAAAAGTGAAATGCTTCAACTCCTAGGCCCAAATTACCTACCCGGGTGTCACCTGGATCTATATTCCTCCTGTGCATTCTCCACATCTACTTAGTTACCAAATCAAGTGAATTCTTCTAGTGTCTCTCCTGTCAGTCCTCTCTGAGGCAAAGATGGAGTGAGGAATCTTTTGTATTAAGGATGGCCACATTCTCTACTAAACTACATATGTTAAAGCAGGGACTCTCAGTATAAGCACTGTTGACACTCTGGGAATTATTTTTAGTAGGAAATATGACATCCTACTCACTGAAGGTCACAATGAAGAATCATTGAACTCTTCCTATCAACTCGGATACCCCACATGCACAGGTCTTTGACATGTGTCTAAATAGATTTGATGAATGCAAAAATATTTCCTTTTTAAGGCAAAAGTAAAACATAACATTAGTACATCTGAAGTATGAAAGGATCCTTGATACATAAAAAAAACACAAACTATTTACAGTTACACTTTTACCATAACATAGCAAGGAACCTAAAGGCTTTTTAAAAATATTATTTTATGTATTTAAATTCCAGCCATTGCCCTCTAATCCTTCCTCCCACAGTTTCTCATCTCATTCCTCCTTCCCCTAGCCACCAAGAGGGTGCTCCTTGAACCACCAGGTCTCACCATTCCTTAAGATTAGGCTCATCTTCTCCCACTGAGGCCAGACCAGTCAGTCCTCGACCAGGGATCTCAGACCAGCCCATATGTGCTACCTGGTTGGTGTCTCAGTCTGTGGGAGCTTCCTGGGGTCTGGTTTGGGTGAGACTGCTGGTTTTCCTATGAGGTCACCCTCCCCTTCATCTTCTTCAATCCTTACCCTTATTCAAACATAGGGTATTCCTGACTTCAGTCCAGTGGTTGAATTTAAGTATGTGCAGCTGTCTCACTCAGCTGCTGGAAGGGCCTCCCAGAAGACAGTCATGCTAAGCTCCTATCTTCAGTCTCTATTGCATCTTTTTGGTCCTGTAGTTCCTTTATGCAGGAACAGTTCCGGGTCAGGAATTTTGACTACGGGTTAGTAACCTGGTTGAGGTCCTGTCTACTATTGGAGGTGGACTCTTGATGCTCTGCAATTGTTGGGTATTTTGGCTAGCCAGCCAAGGCTGCATTCAGTCTGCTGGCCCTTTGGGTTTCTCTCCTGCCTCCCCCATACCTGCTCTTTTCCTCTCTATCTCCTCTATTCCACCCAGGTCCCCCCATCCCTCTGCATCTAGTGATTATTTTCTTCTCCCTTCTAACTAGGATTGAAGCATCTCTTCTTGGGCCTTTCTGCATGTTACACTTCTCACAGTTTGTGGATTGTGTCCTAGGTGTTCTGTACTTTTGACTGATATCCATTTATCAGTGAGTATATACCATACATGTCCTTTGTGTCTGGATTACCTGAGGGTGAAATTTTCTAGTCCCATCCATTTGTCTGAAAAAATTCATTATGTCCTCATTTTTTAATAGCTGAATAGTATTTGTATTCCATGGTATAAATTAATTACATTTCCTTTATACATTTTTCAGTTGAGGGACATCTGGGTTGTTTCCAGCTAGACTTTTTTGTGTTCCTAAAACATAGCAGTCCAGTATGATTGTATTACTTGTGTTTACAAATAAAATCATGTCCACCTGATGCCTTATGGCAGCTTGTCAATTGAATCTGCTTCAGGTACCTTTGTTCTAAGAAAATTCTCTTGATGTTGTGTCACTTTTTTTTAGTATGTGTTAATACTAAGCAAAAAGTACATAAAGTGTAAGCTGTAACAGTATTCTCAATTCAAGATCGATAATCATAATTATAAACAAATCCTCGAATGAGTCAGGAGATTCAGCTTTTTACATACAAAACAGTGTAGGCTGACATCTGGATCTCCTTATAACAAAGAGATTTTATATCAAAGCTAGTAATGATGTTATTTTCTAGTACATACTCCATCTTATATTGGAACATATGTATTCAATGTTGTGGGGGGGAGGATGGGTGTGGGTGTATGGGTTTGTGTGTAAAATTTATTGATGAAAAGATCATTAGGAACAACATTGTATACAATCCACATACAATTTAGGATATTAGCAAAGTTAACAATGTACCAAAGTGCTATAGAAATTCAATAAAGTTTGACTCATAAAATTAATTATCTAATGTTTCATGGGCTTATATTTTCTATTCTGATTCAAAAAGCAGTTTGCTTTCTACATTTTATCTGTGAAACTATTTTCATTAAAAACATCATTGAATTGTTTTACACACAGTGAGTAGGCAAAAATCTATTTCTACAATAACTAAGTACAATTGTAGCAGAAAAGATTTTGTACCATAAATTCTTCTCAGAGATGGTTATAACTGGGCAGTAGGTAAGATGGGGTGATAAAAATACATACAGGTATCTGCATGGGGTAGCCTTTGTGTGTTTTTCCCTAATTTTTGACATCTTTACATAATTTCTAACACTGGCTTCAGTGTCCTACACCCCCACCACCAAACACACACACACACACACACACACACACACACACACACACACACGCCAATGTGCACAAATGAAACTGTCATTAATAAATTGACACAAATGGTCAAATTTACTTTACCTAAAGTATCACTAAGTTTAGGGACTAATTCTAATGAGAATATTAGTAATTCCTTCATGGTCACTGCTCTTATAATATCATGTGATAGTGTCCTTATTCTGCACATTATTCTCCACATTCTACAAATCATTCTCTCCTCCCCTTCACAATGATCCTCATGAAAATCATTTATAAAATTACCTTGTCCACTATTCTTACAAAAACAACATGACATTCCTTACCAATGTCAAACCTAAAAACTGTAGTTAACTCTATCTTATAATTATAAAATTTAAGTAACTTATTAAGCAGCATCTTAGATTTTTTTGAATCAATGATAGCCAATATTTTTATGCTGTTTTTTTTCTGATTTTGAGGTCTTTAAAAATACCTTCTATATAGCCATGTCCTGTCTTTTTCCCCTTTGCTTTGTTTTCCATAATGGAATCTACAGAATTCTTCTCCAAAATCTTAGCTTATCATGGTATCATCAAATTCTTTTAAGTCATTTTAGCTTTTTTTCTTATTTTAGATTTTAATGAAAATATAATGGTATGACTTCCCCCTTCCATTTTATCCCTTTGGCCTCTCTCACATTGCTTACCCCCTTTCTATATCCTGTTAGTTTCAAATTAATAGCCTCTTAAAAATAATTGGGGAAGAAGAGTCATAGGAGTTTTAATATCCAATAACTCTCTATTATTTATATAGAATTCCAACATATTAAAAATAATAGATTTTTCCTGATTAATAATTCAAATATTTCCTCAGTAGTATTTCATATCATAAACAGTTAAGAATTCAATTCATATTTGTTATTTTCAGTAAATGTAACTATTAAATATGTTTGAATCAATTATGATTCTTTTGCACTAAAATGATTCAGTGTTTAATAATAATCATACATTCTCAAAGCAAGGCAGAATTTATTTTTACAGAATGTACTCTTTCCCATCATCAAATTACTAACAACTTGCATTTTTGTGTATTTAGTACTGTAAATGTGTTTTGTTATTGCTTAAATAACTCACATAAAACAGTGCTTTCCATAATTTTTACTATCATAACTCTCAAGATGTGATTTAGGCAAAGGCCTTCTTTTAATTTAATACTAGCAGTTTGCATATGTGTTTGTGTGTGACCTGCATATTACTCGAAGAACGTCGAGATAGAACTGAGGTGAAAGGGTGAGAAGGCTTGTCCCTTATGGGAGGACCCCAGAATGTCTAACTTCCACAGTGAAGCTTAAAACATATGTCTTTTGTAAACTTAGGCTCAGAATATATGAGATAATATTCCATCAAGAATTTACTGGCCTTCAGAATCTAAGAGAGCATTCTTTGGTTGGGAGTAAGTTCTATGACCAAGAATGACTAACAAATGTACCCAAACTTAGGTAGAACATATGCTTCTGCCAACATGGACATGATATCAATTTGAGGCCTTAATATTTGTTCTATTTGCTTAATTATTAGAGTACAGTAAATAATTTATACAGTGTACTTCTTTGTTACTAAGAATATATAAGGAATCTAATGAAGGATAATTATTGCACAGTTCCAAAGCTCCTGTGGAAGGAACGTACCTTCTACTTACTGCTAAGTCACCCTCTTGCTGCAAAGCTATCACTTCATTTCCAATCTGTGGTGGTCCTCTCCCAGGTACTAGATATGTCATCCCTCTCACCACCAGGATTATCGATGACTCCATCTGTGGTTTGAAAGACCAGTATAGTACTTTTATCTTAATCTTCATTGGTGCTTCTTTTCCTCTTTTAAATCAGAGAGAAAGCTCGGTTGGTTAATATTTGCCATTTTCCAATCCACAGTGATCACTGTAGTAAAATCAGGACGTGATTAAGCTGAGAACTTGCAGGATCCAATGTGCAATTATTAACTGAAGTTCAAATCTCTGGGCTTCAAAAGCAAGTCACCTTCTGCTCTTGACCACTGGGCAAAAGCTCCTTGCACCTTTCTGCTTGGATCTGACAACCAACTGAAAAGGTGTAGGTCTGTCTCCCTACCCCAAGTTTAATTATCAACACATCAGCGTTTGAGGAGCTTGTGACTGTTCTCCTGGGAAGTGGCTTCACACATAGGCTGGTGCTTATTGCCCCCAGGCTACTTGCTCTTGATCTGGCTTTGTCTTGCAAAAGAGTCAGAGCATAATTGCTGTTACCCATCCAAAACACTCTCCATTGAGAAGACGAGAAAGTGGAATACTGTGGACTTAGCCACTTACTCTTCTGGTACTGCACGGAATTTGCTCAATCACCAGGGCAAACATGTTCCCCCTAAGCAGCTTTGTGGTGCCAGTTCACTTTGATAGACTTCTTTTCTTTTCACCATCTTTGATTCATACCTACTTCTCACCTTTTCCCTCCTCACTCCCCCTGACCTTTTTCTCTGTCTCTATTTTACTATCTCATTCACTCTCTTCTTGACACTTAAATAAATGAGAGCATAATTTTGTTTCCTTTATTTGTATACAAAAATCGAAAACACAGTTAGGGAATATTTCAACTTACCATTTCACCCTTGTACCATTTTTAATGTCAATAAACACCTGTTCATTTAGCTGTTGACCACAAAATTAAGGTATACCCAGATAAACCCGATATAGTGCACCCAGTTGCAGGGCACTCATTATTAGTCTTTATATCCTTATATCATTGACAAAAGTTACCAAAAACGACTTGCATTCCCTGTCCTTCTCTCAGTAAGGTAAGGTAACGTGTTTATAATATCAGTATAGTGTTCCATTAGGATACTGTAGAGAATGGGTGGAGAATGAGAGGGGAGAAAAAGAGAAGAGATAAAGAAAAAGAAAGGAAGAAATCATGAAGAAAATGAGGGAAGAAGGGACATAATAGTAAAATGGAAGTCACTCTCAAATGTGTCTAAGACATTTTGGAACACCTCTGACAAAAAGAAATTATTAGTGATGCTGTTTACTTTGCCTTTCAAGAAGATACATTATCTACCAAAACGGTGAATTTCGTGTGCACACTCTCTAGATTTAATCTAGACAACAATGAATGAATTACTTTTTTTGTTGTGAACAACAAACTGTAAAGATGTAATGTAAGTTACTAGAGAGTTTATCTGGACTGGCAGTTTCAGGGCATAGAGTCTATCATGGTAGAGCAAATGTGCCAGCAGGAGGGTTTGTTGTCAAATAGTGAGGAATACCTAACAACTGGGGTCACCCTAAAAATGAAAAAATAAAAACCCGATGTCTGTGGCACACTTTGCCACACCAAAACTCCCTTATTTTAAATGTAACAGCTTTTTCCAAACAATGCCTCTCTCTGGGGAATCATGTTTTTAAAGGCAAAGTCCTATGGAGGACAATTAATATTCTACTGCAGCACATGGTATTATCATCTTAATTTACACAGATGAAAATACAAAAGGAGCATGGCCACATATCACAATTTACATACATACAAATTATTTGCAAGTATGTGTACTAGGATTTCTGTGCACACATGCATGTGCAATGCATGTTTATGCATGTATGCTTATGGAAGACAGAAGTCACCTTCAGCTCTCTCCCTTGACCACACTGAATCTTATTTATTGTGCTTTTCTGCATGTGTGTGTGTTTCTGATATATATGAATGATACTCTGTTTTGTTTTGTTCAGCTGGTTGGGGATTTTTGCCATATACATGTGGGTACAAACCCATATGCATATGGAGAACAGATGTTCAGGCTCTTACACTTTTTCCTTCCTTTTTGAAAGAATGTCTCAAAAGGAACGTGCAGGTTCAGGTGACTGATTCACTTACACTGGCCAGCAAACTCTGACATTCTCTCTGCCAACATTTGCGTTTAGGTCATATGTTGTTGTGCCTGGCTTTTATGTGAGCACACAGAATCCAAACAGGGTGCAAACCAGCCTGTCTCCAAAGTCGTTTAGATCATATTGATGCAGCTGATCTATTGTCTCTAACTGACTACCTTTTGAGTATTTTATATGAAGTTTGAACATTGAAGATTAGACAAATATTAATGCAAGATAACTTTTCCTCCACTCTTTAATTGTAAAAGAGAAAGGTGAAGACGCTTAAGCTCACTGCCCTTACCTACAGCATTACAGCGTGAGTCAGAAAAGTCTAATATTTTAATGAGAGCAGATCCCACTGTTGCACCAGCCCCAACTACACAGCAGATCAATAGACGTTTGTAAGCAGGGTACAGGGAGGGTAGGTAGGAAAACAAGTTGAAGCTATGGTTCATATCTGTTTTAAATAAATATTTCAAAATGTCTCTAGTATGCTGAAAGTGTACTTATGAACTGAATTGAGAAACAAAATGGTTTATCATCTATAATATTCCTCTCTATAAGAGCACTTCATACTCCTTAGTTTGAATTTTTAAATAAAATGTCCATCTTAAAACATTCTAAGTTATTTCCTCTGTGATCAAATTCCTTCCTGCAATATGTTATGAAATTTTAGAAGACTCACTCATTGAATCTGATTTATTTCTGTATATACACCAAGAAGTGAAAGGTGATCATGTTGGTGTCAGTTTAAATAAAATGTCTCTGAAACAAAATTGCACGTAAAAGCTTCTTTTTATTCCTATATAAAACGTTCCTTTCCTTCCCTATACTTCTCACCTAAACTGATAGTGTTTTTTATTTTATCAGCATGTGAGTCTAAATATTGCATTAATATACTTGTTCTTACAATCATTTATGCCCCATATGGCAAAATTTGATGCATACAGCAAGAATCTTTGGCATTTTCAGTCTCTAATACCAGGGTCTGTAGAACTATGTAGATAAACAAGAACTAAGCTTGGTTTAGCTTATTCTGGTTTTAGACACTGTCTTAGTTAGGGTTTCTATTCCTCCACGAACATCATGACTAAGAAGCAAGTTAGTGAGGAAAGGGTTTGTACAGCTTACATTTCCACACTGCTGTTCATCACTAAAGAAGTCAGGACTGGACATCAAGCAAGTCAGGAAGCAGGAGCTGATGCAGAGGCCCCGGAGGGATATTTCTTACTGGATTGCTTCCCCTAGCTTGCTCAGCTTTCTTTCTTATAGAACCCAAGAATACTAGCCCAGAGATGGTACCACCCACGAGGGGTCCTCCTCCCTTGACAACTAATTGAGGAAATACCTTATAGCTGGATCTCATGGAGGCATTTCGTCAAGGGAGGCTCCTTTTTCTGTCATAACTCCAGCTTATGTCAAATTGGCACAAAACCAGCCAGTAGAGACACCATAATCCTCCAAGGCTGCTGAGAAGACCATAAGGTCACATCATGCAAGTTCTATGGACAAATTTTGGAACCCATGGCACTGGTCTTGACTACCATTCATTTTTTTTCTTCTGAGAATTTCATACATATGTACAGAAATACATTTATGTTTACTCCATCTCTTTGTCCTCTTCACCTACAACCATGATCCATCAAAATATCCCTCGTCAGTTTCACGTGTCTTTCGGTTTGAATAACTTGCTAATTAGCTGCTCATATTCCTCATACATGCATGGCCATTCATTGGGGAACTAGGAAATCTATATGTGGCCATAACTCCAAAATAAGAATGATTTTGCCTCCGTAATTAGTCATTCACAGCTATAGTTTCTCAGTAAGTCATGGTATCTTGATATCATCTACCACAGGTATGCTATAATTTTTTTCTGGCTTAGGCTTATATGTATCTTTCCCAAGTAACCATGGCTTTTGAAAGTTTATGTGTACAGTGAGTGTTCTATATACAGAAAACAGGATTTCATAATATTCCTCTCAATCCTTCAGTTCTTATATTCACCCTGCTTCTTCTGGGGTTTTCTCTAACAGTTGGGTGTCACAGCAGTGATTTTTATTTAGATGACTTATTTAGAGATATTTAGGGCTTTCATCTTCTTAGTGTGCTGAATTATGCATCTATCAATTGTCTACTACTCACTGAACAAAGAAAGATCTCTGAGAAAGGTTGAGAGTAGTTAAGGTATGTTGGTATATACTAAACATAACTGTTTACAAAGAAATTTGATAACATGACCATTTTAATTTAAATGGTAGGTTCTACTGTAGGTCTATGACCTGCCCAACTGTTTGCTTTTTACCTAAATTACAGTAACAGAAATGAACTCTCCTCTGATGAAGCAGACCTAAAATCTAAATAGAAATTGATTAGCTATCACAATGAAAATCATGGCATTAATCCACCAATGGGTCCATATTACCACATAGAGTGACACTTTAGCAAACAGAGTCTAATGCTGGGTAAGAGAATTGATGCTTTCCCCCCTTCTGCTGCCTCTACAACACTTCCTGACACTACAAATGCATGCCACTGGAGGTGATGACACCTGGTCTAAGTGAGGTTACTACTTCTACACCCTGTAGCTGACGTATGTGGTGTCTTCAGCAATAGGATCTTACCTTGTTGTAATGAAGGTTAACAAAAAGGCGAAAACAAATTCCCATATTGTTTTCGGGAGATCTTGGCTCACCATGACTAGTAACTCCTAGAGCTATATCCCCTGTGTGGCCCTGAGATTTATATTTAATAATTTACATTTTGGCAAGAAAAATGTAAATTATTAAATATAAATTTATTTTGTCCACCAAAGCACAGGGATTCTAAGAGAATTCATGTTTGATTTCCATTTTTTTATGCATACTTTGGTTTGGTCAATACATCTTCTATTCTCTATGTTCTCTCATCTCTCCACCTATCTCACTTAATGTTTGAACTTCTAGCATCCCTTCCTCTGCTCCCACATATGTTTTACTATTGCTGCATGTGCCATGTCATTGGATCCTATGTGAGAGAGTAGACTTTTACGTTGCTATCAAGGTGCTTCATTTTGTATTTCTTCATCTTCACTTCCTTATTTCCCACGATTCTAAATATCCTTACTGTTCTCTGACTGCAGGTATTCTACCTCACAACAGTAATCACCTCAGATATACTAAACTCCCCTTGCTTAGTATGTCTTCTCCTAAAATATCCCCTTTCCAGTTTCCTTACTTCTACTGTATACCAAGTAAAACAAAAGTATTGATCTACATAGTAGAGAAAGCATGTCTGCAATTCTTCATTTGAGAAATTTCTATTTATTTCCCTAGCCCACTTTTTAGTTGGGTTGTTAATTTTCTCAGAATTTTTAGGAAGGTTAAAAATATCCCAGAGATGCAGAATGAATGTAAGAGCTAAAAACTTGAAAGGAGTGTTCCAAAATCCTGTCTTCTGGCCATGGCACACTCATTACACACACAAACATATAAAAGCCATGGTTACTTAGAAAAGTTACATACATATACAGATACATCTCCAGCCCAATCTAAATATTATACATGGAGAAAGGTAAATTTTTCTTTCATTTTTCTGTATATTGAATTTACATTTTTTCCAGTATGTATAGTTGTGCAGCCTTTGTAGAATCAGGTAACAGATTATTTGGCCTTTTATCTGGGTCCTCAACTATGTGGATTATTGTCTGTATTTGTGACAGTACAATAACTTTTATTACTGTGGTTCTGTACTATGATTTGAAATCAAATTAGATGTTACTCCCAAATTATTATTTTTGTTCAATATTCCTTTTGGAACAATTCAACTGGTCTTCTGTTTTTCCATGCAAATTTTTGGTTTGTTGTTTTATTTTTTTTTTCTATGCCTGCTAAGAATGTCATAAGTGTTTTGATAAGGTCTTGTGTTAAAACCATAGACGGATTATAATTTAATCTATGGGCTTGGGATAATGTTTCTGTATTCTGTTAACTTTATTTATTACCTTTTAGTGTACATCACAAAACAATTCTTACTGATTACATTGAAAAGCTTTTCTAGGAAACATTAGAAGTGTGAGTTCTGTGATTTCATCAGTTCCTGGATGAACTTACTCACTCAGCCCATAGTTACTGTGTAAATACTGAGTGGCAAGATGGTTTTGAAACACCTAGAAAATATTGAATAGAGATTGATTAATGTTAGGAAACTGATAAATATACAGACCTGTCTTAAATACGGTCAAGAATCAAACTAAAAATATATATTAGCAACATTTGAACATTTTTCAAACGTTTAAGTAGTGCATTTTAATGTAGTGTTAATTGTGTATACATACATTATTATAGAAAATAACTTTTCTCTCAATCACATTTTAGCCTGGTTATAATGAAACCAACTATTTTATTTATTCAAAATATTACAATTTATTCTGACTAGAAAATAAATGAAAGATAAGTGATTACTTGGTTATGGAAGATGGTACTTTCAACTTAGTCAAGCCCATAAGTCATTTAGCTTGTGGATGCAGAATAAGACCTATCCATAAGTAAAATGAGTAAGATCAAAAACCCACTAAATAGATTCTTCACTAGAAATTAGTTGACTTATCAATTGAGCAATCATTTTTAGCCTCAAGTTAAGCAATTATTTTTAGACTTCTTTGATGAAGTAATTTTGTCTGTGTCAGGCTGTAGTGGTCTTCACTCAAGTTTTCTGTCTTGGCAGGCTTTTGTTGGAATGATTGTGTCCTGGAATATTTGACTATGTTTCTCCACTTCCCAGGAATTGAACTTGTGATGATGTCTGGCAAGACTTCAGAGTTTCATCAACAGGGTGATGTTTTAAAGGAAAAAAAAAACCATCAGTATAGATATTGAATAGGGAATTTAAAGTCAATGAGTAAATGATAGATTATTTAATTTTCAATCAAATTGGCACTGCATACCACAGATATTTCAAAGTAGATGGTACTCTCATAGTCCTAGCTTAACGTTACAGTATCAGTATTTAATATTCACACTTAATAATACCTGAAGGGCAAAGAAATTCTATAGTTCACCATGGTTGTACTATGATGTGATGCAGAGAGAAATGTTCCACATAAAGAATTTCTTAGCCGTTAGTTAACAACATATAACTGCAGCTCTTTTTTATACACATCAAGATATTGATCTACTTATAACTCTTCATTAATACATTTTTTGTTTTCAACTAAATTCTCAAATTTCTGTAACAGAGAGTTACTTCTCTGTATCAGAAGGATGACTGCTTCTTTTACATTATGCATTCCTTTATGGCTTTCTTTGTAGAACCAGCTCTTTGAGAAAATAGACCATTTTATTTTATCACATTTTAAAATGTAGTGTCCATTTTATAACAGTTTTCAAAAAGCTATTGTAATGTCTGTGGAGGATAGTAAAGGTTTAAAGGCTGAAGTAATTGAGATTGTTTCTATTAGTGATCTGGCATTAATCAGAAAAGTGACCTTAGATTATTTCTTGACTATTTCTTTATCAGTTTATTCATTTGGAAGCAGATGGACAGGATTTTATGGTTGTTTTGTTGGTAGTTTTTACTTACAAGAAGGTTCACATGATGACCAATATTTATATATTTACTATACATGCAACTTTTGAGTCCTCATAGGAATGGCTTGCGGTAGCTACTAATAGCTCTATATTTCTTTCTTTTTTTAATGCAAAAGTGCTTTTACTTAATTATTTTTAAATTAGTTTATTTTTTACACTCCATATTCCATTCCCCGTCCCACCACTGATCCAACCTCCAACTGCTCCACATCCCATACCTCCTCCCTAGTACCCCTGTCTCCACTTGGATGTCCCCACCCCAACCACACCGGACCTCTAAACTCCCTGGGGCGTGCAGTCTCTTGAGGGTTAGGTGCATCATCTCTGAATAAACACAGACTCGGAAGTCTTCTACTATATTTGTGCTGGTGGTCTCATATCAGCTGGTGTATGCTGTCTGTTTGGTGGTACAGACAGGTTTGAGAGATCTCAATTGAGATTAATTGATAGTTCTATATTTCAAGGGTGTAATCTGATACCCAGGGTAATGACTCCATACACACTCTCCCAGTTGAGGGATATAACCAACTCCTCAACAACTGACTGTAGTACTTGACATGGGAGAAGTTTAAAATAAATATCACTTGAAGTTATTGTTTTAATTGGAGGCTCCCTCAATCTATGAAGTGTCTTTGATTTGAGGCATGTTATTCATTGTTCAGTTGACTACAGTCTCTCCCGCCCCCAAGGTCATACAGTCATTTATTTATTTTTTTTTTTATTTCTTTTTATTTATTTTTTTTTTCGATTTAAATACGTGTATATTTTAAGAATTCATTTCCATAGCAGGTTTGTTCTCAAGCATTCCGTATAAAATCTGAGCAAAGGCCCCCTTTTAGTCTTTTTTTTTTTNTTATTATTATTATTATTTTCTTTATTTACATTTCAAATGCTATCCCGAAAGATTCCCATACCCCTCCCCCCACCTCTGTTCCCCTACCCACCCACTCCCACTACTTGGCCCAGGCCTTGCCTTGTGCTAGGTCATATGGAGTTTGGAAGACCAAGGAGCCTCTATTCCCACTGATGGCCAATTAGGTCATCTTCTGCTACAAATGCAGCTAGAAACACAAACCCAGGGGGTACTAGTTAGTTCCTGTTGTTGTTCCACCTACAGGGTTGCAGCCCCCTTCAGGTACTTGGGTACTTTCTCTAGTTCCTGCATTGGGGACCCTGTGTTCCATCCAGTAGCTGTCTGTGATCATCCATTTCGGTGTTTACCAGGCACTGGTGTAGCCTCACAAGAGGCCACAATATCAGGGTCCCTTCAGCAGTATCTTGCCGGCATGAGCATTAGTATCTAGGTTTGGTGGCCGATGATGGGATGGACTCCGAATGGGGTCCTCTCTGGATAGTCCATCCCTTCATCCCAGCTCCAAACTTTGTCGCTGTACCTATAATTTTTCATGGGGGTTATGTTCCTNATTCTAAGGAGGAATGAAGTGTCCACAAATGTTCATCCTTCTTGATTTTCTTCTGTTTTCCATAATGTGTCTTGGATATTCCAAGTTTCTGGGCTAATATCCGCTTATCAGTGAGTACATATCTAGTGACTTCTTTTGTGATTGGGTTACCTCACTAAGGATGATATCCTCCAAATACATCCATTTGCCCAAGAATTTCATAAATTCATTGTTTTTTATGGCTGAGTAGTACTCCATTGTGTAAATGTACCACAGTTTCTGTATCCATTCCTCTATTGAGGGACATCTGGGTTCTTTCCAACTTCTGGCTATTATAAATAAGGCTGCTATGAACATAGTGGAGCATGTGTCCTTATTACCAGTTGGAAGATCTTCTGGGTATATGCCCAGAAGAGGTATAGCAGGATCCTCCGGTAGTACTATGTCTAATTTTCTGAGGAACCGCCAGACTGATTTCCAGAGTGGTTGAACAAGCTTGCAATCCCACCAGCAATGGAGGAGTGTTCCTATTTCTCCACAACCTCGCCAGCATCTGTTGTCACCTGAATCTTTAATCTTGGCCATTCTGACTGGTGTGAGATGGAATCTCAGGGTTGTTTTGATTTGCATTTCCCTGATGGCTAAGGATGTTGAACATTTTTTCAGGTGTTTCTCAACCATTCGATATTCCTCAGTTGAGAGTTCTTTATTTAGCTCTGTACCCCATTTTTTAATGGGATTTTTTGAGTTTTTGGAGTCCAGTTTCTTGAGCTCTTTGTATATATTGGATATAAGACCTCTATCAGATTAAGGATTGGTAAAAATCCTTTCCCAATCTGTTGGTGGCCTTTTTGTCTTGTTCATACAGTCATTTATAAGGCTTCCATCCATCCTCAAGTTTTAAACTCATGTATCTGGAAATTTCCTGTAGGTTTGTTTTGATATTTTGAATTCAGTTAGTTTTAGAAGATGTATAGTTGGTATGCTTTGAAATAGCTTCCCACCACAGATGAGAAAACTAAATCTGTATTGAGTCTCATGAAGGCATTGTTGACTCTGTGAATGAGCAGATATATGCCAAACTACTCCAGTATAAAGTTACTACTCATTCCTCTACAATTCATAAGCATATTACTTGAAGAGGTATTGAGAACATGTAAATATCCCTTTATGTTTCAAAATTCTATTTAATGTATTTACATTGCCATGACATTAAAGACAAATTCCAAAAGATCCAGTATTATACTATTTATAACAAAATCTTCCATTTTTAAACTTTTTCTTTAAACTTTAGGATGTTTGAAATTTATGTAAAAATTTTAAAAGAGTAATTACAGTTTGTTTGTTTATTTGTTTTTTAATCTCTTGTCATGCAGCTCTCTACCCTTCCATTACCAACAGCTTATATTCTAGGTCATATTTATCAAGGATATGTAGAGTAACATAATAACTGAACTGCTATTTAAATTGTTGTTTCATTTCACTTTACTGTTGCCCATTTGAAATTCTAGCATCTAATCTAGCATAGTGATTTCTCCTTATTCAATTTAGGAATAATTTCTTTTAGACCTCTTATCACTGACATTTTTGAGCCATTCATATTGACTCTCACTTTCTACTTTGGGAACATTTCAGTTGGGTATTTTGAAGAAAAGAGAACAAAAACAAAACAAAACAAAAACAAAACAAAACTTCCTTCTTTGATTACCTAGTTATAGAAGGAACAGCTGTGGCCTCCTCTGTTTAAACACCAGGGTGCTGCACAGCCCCACATGCATCTCCTGCAGAAAGACCTAATTGAAGACTGCTTGAGAGACCAAGGATTGCTGATGCGGACAATGCCGGCCAATTGAGAACTGCAGTTTAGAAGAGATGCTGTCCCAAGACCAATAGGACACGGGTGGAGTGTATTAAAGGAAATTGCAAAAGTGTTCTGATGAGCTTAGCACTTCTCACCTGCTCCAGGAGTCTGTGTCATTGATTCCACTCCACTCCACATCACCACTAACCCCCAAGGTCACGTAGGGTCAGCAGTGAGTAGTCCAGGACACAGGTAGCATCTAGTATTTCCACCCCCCCCCCATACTGGATTCCTCAACAGTGTGTGTGTGTGCGTGTGTGTGTGTGTGTGTGTGTGTGTGTGTGTGTGAGAGAGAGAGAGAGAGAGAGAGAGAGAGAGATGTTTTAAACTTGAGAGGCCTATAAGTCTGAACAGCAAGAGTACTAATCTGCTGAGCCATCTCACTGTCCCTGCCCTGCTTTACGCCACACTAATCCTATTTAATTCNGAGAGAGAGAGAGAGAGAGAGAGAGAGAGAGAGAGAGAGAGAGAGAGGCCTATAAGTCTGAACAGCAAGAGTACTAATCTGCTGAGCCATCTCACTGTCCCTGCCCTGCTTTACGCCACACTAATCCTATTTAATTCTTTCCTCAATTTTTTGATATTAAACATATAATATCTGTACTGTTTATTTTTAATGTCATGCAATTCATTATTGAGGAATACATTGCCTCTGGGGTTAAATTTCAAATTTCCTTTCAGAATTCCTGTTATTTGTTTCACAAACTTTGGGCTGGGACACTACTGCATGGTTTGTTGATGACTGAACGTCAGATGCCTCATTATATATTATAAAATCTGCTGGCAAACAGCAGGGCCTGAACTAATGTCCAGGTGCTTTGTATCTCAGACTTCTGGCATCTCAAATGCTTTTTCATAGTGGAAAATGAAGTTTTCTCAAGACTATTTGTCCATAGGTACAATTTTAACTTGTTCTTTTTCACAGATTATCTGGAATTTTAAGTCTATTATGTAAAACACATGCTCAAAATTCTATATGAAAACTAAAAATAAGTTTATCTATAAAAAGTTGTCTTCACCCAAAACAAAGTTAAAACTTTACAGGATAGAATATAGGTTTGCGTTTTTACTTCAAAGAACTTAACAAATTATATGGCAAATTCAATATGATTTGAAAATTACAATAAGTTTTATTCTGATCCTTTCACCTCCTGACTTACTTTTTTGCCTACCCAATAGTTTTTGAAGCACACCATTTCAGCTACTATTGAACCTTGCAGACAGATCGTACTGAAGAGAGTAAAAAGTACTCCCTTCTCTATGTTCCTGAGAATGCTTGCAGCATCCTGTGCCTTTAGAAGGTAAATATGTAAATAACTGCAACTCGGGTTCTAAGATTATTTTAAAAATATGTTTGAATTATTGAGTGACAATAACCATGTCATCATCTTTCTTTCTAATACAGGGATATTCATAAACACCAGAACTAAAATTTGCTGTTCAGCTAAATAGGCAATGGTAGTCTCTACATTTAAAGATTCCCCCATAAAAAGATTACTTAAGTAATACCCATTTACTCCATATTGTCCACCATTCTTCTGCCTCCTTCTCTACAACTCCAAAGATATCCAGAACACATTAGAAATGTATGAAGACATTTAATAGTATTATATTCCTTTCCTCAGGCTTAGTAGGCTCTGTTCATATTACATATAGGTCACCATGTCTTTGTAGTCTGTGTAATGTCAATCTCTCCTCAGAAATTATTAGTATATGTAGAAGAAATGATTATGTTTTACAATGCTGAGGTACTTCAGCACAACAAATATATATTTGGTACTACATATGATTTTCAAACTCATTGATTATGTATAATTATATGTAACAATAATAAATGCTATGATAATGATTTTCATAATTAAATGTCAACAACACATAAATGTGGAAGAGAAAGAAATGAACTATAGAATGTTGACTGGATGATTAATACAGAAATCCAAAACAGGCCATAAGATTATTTTACGGGATCACATCTGCCAGATTTTCATAATTTGGAAGGAACTAAGTGCTTCTCTTATTTTTCTCTTATAACAGAATATAAGTCAAGGCTAGCTTCTCCAGCCAAGTCATACTGGCCTGAGTCTTATGGATTTAGGATTGGCTTCAGTGTCTTCTGTGTATGGAGGCACTGGCAGAGGTGCCTGAAGACCACTACCCTTGGACTAAGATAAAGATATCTAGGCAAGAAGATACCTGATCAATAGGTATAAAGACTGGGATCAGCAAAGAGCCTCCAAATCTAACTAATTCCTCACGCCAGATAAGTCAATGTGCCATGTCAAGTAGAGAAAACACCTTTGTCCTGTGAGATATACAGGTAAATGCTTAGTCGGGTAGTAATAACAGCTGAGAAAATACATTTGTGCTTCAAACCAGGAACCACATCCTGAAGAACATCCTTTGTGAGGCAGGTGTGTTAGTGTGTGCCCCTCATGCCAGCACACAGGGCCCCTGGCACTTGGGTGAAACTTGGTTTCAATTCAGCAGCTAGTGAGCAAAGTCAGGGGACAATAAGAAAGAGAAGCTTTTCAACTGCCTAGGATAGGATGGCAGTCTTTAAGTGTGGCATGCGGCTTTGCTTCCCCCGACTAAGCTCTAGGGGTGGTGCATGCTACCAGATGCTGCCCAGATTCCTTGAATCTATACATAAGAGACATAGATACACGCATTGCTCATTTTGAACTTGCCTTTGACACAGTTGCTGGGCACTACCTATCTCCTGCTTGGAAAAGTTCTCCCTTCTCAGGATTCTTATCTCTGCACCTCTCTACCTGCCGTGAACTTTAGTTGCTCAGTTACAACGTAGTCCCTGCTAAACACCCCTGAACATTGGCCTGGCCTGTAGGAGCATCCTGTGTGGTGACTCTCTTTTGAGATCTCACAGGGCTGGTCACCTTTCTCCAACGAAAGCATGGTAAAGTCTGTTCTGTTCTCTTCTTGTCTGTCTGCTTGCCTCCAGGGACCCCAAAGCCCTGCCTTTCCCTTTCACCCAATAATTAGACCATGGCTTCTTTACCAACAGATCAAGAACCAATACAGGAACAAGACCTCCATCAGAACTCCCCCTACAACTAAGTGTTTTGCAAATAAAGCACTGTTTTAGTTATAAGCAAAATCAACTTACTATCCCCACATTCATTTTACTGCAAATAAAAATAATAACTTGCTCAAGTTATTGGGAAGAAATACCCGAACCATGATTTGTGGTCATGAAAACTGGTACACTATAAAATAACATAGGGAATGTGCTTTTCTTTCTTAGTCAAGAATCCCTATCTGTTTTCAAATCATCGCTGAGCAATCCTCTGAAGCTGTAATCTATTGTGAGTTTTCTAGAAATGATACTACCACATGAAATGCTTATTGTCATACTTTATATTCAGAATTTATGAAAGTCAAATGTATAGTGACAATATCACTTACAATGTCTGGGCTGTCAAAGAAGGAACATCAACAAAGAAAGTATTTCCAACAGATTGACCTGTAGGCAAGCCTGTGAAATTTCCTCTTTAGTGATTAATGGGAAAGCATCTAACACACTGTTGCTGTTGGTGTTACCTCTGGGCACATGGTCCTGGGTTGTATGAAAATGAAGATTGGACAAGCCACTGAGAGAGTGCAAGTAAGCTGCCTTTCTTGGTGGTTCTGTTTCGGTTTCTACCACAATTTACTGCTTTGAATTCTAGCTTTGCCTTCATTCACCTCATGGGAGACTGTGACCTGCAAGTCAAATAAAACCTTTTCCTCCCCCAAGTTGTTTTTGGTCAGTGATACATCAGAGCAGAAGAAAAGCAAACACAAGACCACAAGTATGTGTGTGGTGAATATTGAAATATTGAAATATTGAGTGTTTGTTTTCAAAACCATTCCATTCAGGATTGTTACTGTGAATCTAGTTTATTAGATATAATTTATCGAAGTAAAACATTTTAAATGTGAACCTATTTTGGCAAACTGAAGCAGACTTTGGTATTTACCAATCAAGGTGTATCACAGTAATATTAATTAATGGATTTCCCTGTTAGCCTTGCTATAAATATGAACTTTATGGCATAATATACTGAAAAGATGGTAGTAATTTGATTTCTTTTTTATCTTAAATAAGATTGGGATAGTTTGATACACATCAAACATTTAACCTATATATAAAGGCCATTTAAGTTGACTTCAATATCAGACAAGCACAAATAAAACAAATAAGTATTTACATATAGTTTTGTTTATACAGATGTGTAGATTAACATCTGTTTGGGGTTTTATAACATGACACTAATTTAGATTTGTCTAACAAATAATATTTAATACTTTACTGTGGCTCTATATATCTCAATTGTTAAACTATCTTTTCTAATGATCTTTTTAATTGGATTAATTTGTTTTAATATTGTGATCAATATCCATTATACTCCTGAAGTCTGAAAGACAAATTTGTCTCTGTTTTTTTTATTTTTTTTTTTAACTTTTTCTGTAATTCTATTTGAAAATCAAAATTTTTGTTTTGGATAAAGCCAATTTTTATATGTTACTTTTCTTTTATGAGCCCCACCTTGGTTGCTAAATAACATAAATCTAATGAGAAATCAAAGGTGTTTTTTTTCCCAAATATAACTCTTAAAGATTTTTTTTTTTACCTCAGGGATTAAGCTCATATATTTAGCGTCTGTGGGTTGAGAATCATTTTGACTCTTAGACCTTCATTGTTGCAGAATCCATTGTGGAGAGCAGGATTCTCTCTCACAGTTCTCAAAATGAACTGACCTGTGTATCTCTGTGTCTATTTCAAAGGCTTCACTGTGCCCTTTGATCTCTGTTTCTATCCCTCTACCAGAAACACAGTACTGAATACGGATTACTGAGTCTTTGTGTTAAGCTTTGGAATCAGATATTGTTAAGTGTGACTTTTGTCAAAGTCATCTGGAAGCTTCCAGTCTTGTTTGCTTTCCGAAGGAATGACTGAGACCCGAGAACAGATTTCAAAGGACAAGTGTGGCACCACATGTTATCTCTAATTGAAGTTACATTCCATCCTCACATGACTTTCTGGACAATAGATACATCAAATTTGCTGAGTCATTTGATCCATTCTCTTAATTTTTCATTTGTTTAGGTCTTGCTTCATATCATTGTTATTTACAGAGATCTTAAATTTTCAGCACAGAATTAGTGCATATGTCTTATTCAATCAACTAAAGTGTAGTGTAAGTAGTAAGTTTATGTAAATTTCAGTATATATTGATGTGGTATGAAATACATTAGATGTTAAAATATTTAACTTAAGCCTGAAAAAGATAAAAAAAAAAAAATACTGTGATTAGATTTAGTAGCTTTTTTTTTACAGGACCTGTGAGTTATTTCACATAAACAAACAAACAAACAAACAAAATCAAAACAAAAAAAGACAAGAATTGAGGAATCTGCTGCCTAAAAAATAAATCTCTGAACAACAGCCCCAGCCATCACTCATAGTTTCAGGAGAACCTAGTAACATTTGACTCCAAATGTTCTAGGTCCCAAGCAAAAATTTCAGGTGACTGATTCCTAAGATACTGACTATTAAAATCTGTGTAATTAAAAAAAATAAGAAAATAAGTTTTGAGATTCTTTGATTTGCATCTATGAATAACTAATATAGCTCCCTTCAGTGTACCCTGGTCTGAATTCCAAGATGGCTCCTTTGTGCTTACAGTGGGCATCCTCACATGTGGCTATTGGGATTAGCCCAATAAATTCTCTAAACCCAGCTGAATATATACACTCTTGCTTCATCTGAGCAATAGATTCGTAATGGACATGTGATTACTAGCCAGGTTCTCAGAATACAGAGTCTGAACTATTTTCTCTCTTAGGAATATTCCTAGTGTTACTAAGCTCTGCTAGTAATCTTTGATTGCACTTGGGCACCAGAATTGGTGAGGTTTTTGGCCCTTCCTTACTTATAGAAGACCACTTGATTCTGTGTCCAAGATGATACCTCATCATATTTCAAAATTAATTATTTTTCTTTAGTTTTACACATTTTTACTGTTGTTAGTACACTTCAGGACTTTTCCTATGTCCACAGTGGCAATATTTACAAGTTTTTCACAAAGGGGTTGATTTCTTTTCTTTTCCTTCTTCTTTCTTTTAAATCAGAAGAGACCAGGAGAAAGGATCAAGGTAAAATTTGGCTTTTCCTGTAAAGGCAGGGATGCTCTTCCTCCCAGGACACAAGGGAAGCTTTATTCCAGATTCCCAGCCTTCTCACTATATTCATGATTGACTTCCCATATAGGTGGATAAGGTTACAGAATGGTGATTATGGTTCCCAGAGATTCTGGGCTTCTGTGAAGCTCTTCATGCTTGCTCATATGTGAATTAACTATTTTATTTGCATGATTTCTCTCAGATATTGTCAGGTCCTTCTGTACTCTGCCACAGTGATGCAGAGCCTGTGTTTCATCTTTTTGGGGTAGGTGCAGTTTACATTTCAGGTTACTTGATTGGCTCATTAATGGAAATTTCTGAGGTAATTAAGAAATGTGACAGTCTTTGGCCTTGTGCCTTCAATCCTTATTGTACCATGACAGAAGAAATCCCTCAAAATCTTTAACCTTATTTTCTTTCTTGTAGTTCCTTTTGTAACATCTGAAATATGATTTAAAAATGTTTCTAGGTAAATATATAAATTATGTCATCCATTTATTTTTTTTTTCAGAACACTAATCAAAATGTCTGACAGGAATGTTCTTAGTCATATTACCCATAATACCAATGTAGAAGAAGCAATTCAAAATTTCACAACTTGGTGAAGTAATCAACAGATGCTTAAAGGAAAATAGAACTAATGATGTATGTAACATCATGGTCATATGTCAAAATCATTATGTTAAATTAAAAGATATACTAAATATGATCTAAAATGTGCATGATCTGAAATCAGTTTCACTTATTAAAATTCTTTGGTAAAACTTTCTAGTTTATTAGTGATTTACCTGGGAGATGGACATGCATTGCAAATGGGCTTGCAAGATCTTATAAAGTGAAAATAATGTATACATGTATAGTACTAGGAGTTTCAGAACCATAAAAAACTAACAAAACCTATTTCATCTCTAACTTAATTTGATATTTTATTTTATATATTTTATTTATATTTTATATTATTGGATTCACTTTTTTCATATTGGGATAGGTGGAAAATAGTAAATGAGTATTATTAAGATTAGAAAAGAAATTCCTGTATTCTAATGATCCTTATAAATCTATCAGACAGTGCACATAACATTCACAATGCACCTAAACATCCCTCCTATGAATGGGTGATGTTTGCTAGCATGTCTACCTATCTGAGATACCATAAGTCTAACACATTAAAACCATGACAAACACTGCATGTATATGTATGTATGTATGTATGTATGTATGTATGTATGTATATTATATTAATCTATATATTTGGTGTTTTTGCTCCCACTTTAACTTTTAAACACATTTAATTTTATGATCAACAACTTTTGATGAGTAATTTCAATACATTTTTCCTGGTCCAGTTCCAACTATACAACCCATAGAGTCCCACTTACTGTAGTTCATAGTACATTTTTTTCCTCATTTAGTGCTTAAATATTTTGAGAGACTATATTGTTTCATATAACAGGATGTGGCACATGTTGCGTGGACAGAAATGCTAATGTGATTTTCATTTGCATGTGTTTATTTGAATAGGAATTCTTCATGAATAACAAGATTCTAATATCAAATATGATATCATGATAGAGTTTAAGTTGAGTATGTGTGACTGAAGAAACAGCTCACCTGAGAAGAGAAACTATAGAGCTATAGAGTTGACCCATGAATTAAGACTATTTACTGTCCTTGTAAAACCCCCACACTCATGACCATATTTATTTTCTGTTCTATGAGATCCTGTGGCTCTTCCTGGCTTTCACCCATTCCTATACCCATATGGTACACATAAACCCAGGCAGACACATGAAAATTGATATAAAATAAAGCAATAAATAAAATTTTAAAGAAATATTTTTATAAAAAAAAATCCTAGCTACAAAAACATTGACTGCTTTCCCTTGAATTCCTTTCTTTTGCTTTCTTTGCCTCCTGAGATCTCCAAAATGAGCTTTCAACTCTGTTTTGAAAACAAAACAATTTTGGCCATATAAAGTTTAGGACGCTGAGATTTTAGGATTTAGGAATGGATTTTAAAACTTCTAAACTAAAACAAAGCAAAAGAAGTGCATGCTCAGCATTTTAACTTCACTTCAAGCGTGAGTATAGATAGATCTTCTGACATAGGCTGGCACCTAAGCCTGCATTTGTCTGAGTTGGCTGCGACCAGAAGGAGCTCATTCTTCATTGGCTGAGAGGTGTCTCCCTTAGCCAACCAGTGTATCCTTCACAAGACCACAAACCATTCTTGCGGTGGACAAAGACACTTAAGTTCTTGGCTAAGCCTCTTTTTCCACCAATATTTCATTAAAGCAAATTTCATCTTATATTCCTTCGAGTGTGCCATGAATTTCATGTGACACAAAAAGGAAAGCAGGCTAACAATGGCATAATTCCTATGTCTTTACCAGTCTCTATAATCTCTTATTACATACATGTATATTATATATTTTATACATATATGATAAATAGATAGATAGATAGATAGATAGATAGATAGATAGATAGATAGATAGATAGATAGATAGTTGAATGCATTTTTATTTTGCTTGGTTCTTTCAGCTGCCAAGTGAGGCCAATGCTGAGTTCTTTCCATTTCAATTGGGAAACAAATTAGGCTCAGAAATGTTGTTTTCTCATAATTCCATAATGACCTTAGAAACTTCCTTTAGGTACATTAATCCCAAGGTCTGTTCCTTTGCCAGTAAAGGATATCAAGCAAATAAAGTAAGTGAATCTCAGATGATTGATTAATGAACCCTTATGATTTTCATTTGGGCAAAAGGAAGCATTTTTTTTTAGCAAACAAAGTTGAGTACTTTGCTTCATCCAAACCATTTATTTGAGACCCTTGAATAGCATGTGCCCCATATGCCTGAAGCATTTTCAAGAAGGGTAGGAAGTTAATGGTTGCCCTGGTATTTCCTTGTTGCATGCTGCTGTCTACTAATATCCTTATGACATTTTGAAGGATATGGGTCAGAATACTATTCCAGGCCCATAATTTTATTTAGCCATAGGTGGTGTGAGCATTTTCTGATTACAAGCATACCAGGGCTAATGAAACTTTCTCCTTATAATCTGTTTCCTAAGATGATATGTATAATTAGGATTCAGGAAAGATAAGGTATCCTCTTGAGGATATGTTAAAGCAAAGGTGTAGGAGATTAATGCTTATTTTTTCAAATCAAATCCTATTTAACCAGAGTAAGATACTATGTATTAAGGACTCAGACTTGGTCACTTGGGGTGGTTTGTGCCTAGTTGAAAAACCAATATTAAGGTATTCATATGTATGCAGTGGTCATTGTAGAAAAGGAGTTGTTCATGTACAGAATGAATCTGAGTTTCTTTGCTGATTACAGTTTAGAAATGACACATTTTGCATTATTTTCAATGCAAGTCTTCTCCCATTCTGTGTTCACAAGCTCTAAGTGTGAACCAAAGAGTGATTTACATTTATTAAATTACATTTTCTCAGTGGTAATTCCATGGTCTCATTTTCAAATGTTTGATTTATTTTTTTTTCTTTTTCCAATTTTTTATTAGGTATTTACTTCATTTACATTTAAAATGCTATCCCCAAAGTCCCCTTTACCTTTCCCACTCCCCCCCCCAGCTCCCCTACTCACCCACTACCACTTCTTGGCCCTGGTGTTCCCCTGTACTTGGGCATATAAAATTTGCAAGACCAAGGGACCTCTCTTCCCAATGATGGCTTACTAAGCCATCTTCTGCTACATATGCAGCTAGAGACATGAGCTCTGGCGGTACTGGCTAGTTCATAAAATTTCCTCTTCATAAATTAATTAATACATCCAGCAGAGCTAGTATCACGCTGAGTAATTAGATCTATGTGCAGTTCATGGTCACATGTATGCCTATTAAAAAATTAAATTATAACAATCCCCCACTTGTATCTAGCAAAAAGATTGTTCTATTTGACCATTAACTGTTAGATTTAAGCCAATTTAAATAATTTTAGGGGCAGAAAAATACTAATTCTTATCTTAAATCAGAATCAAATCATAATGGTTTTATTAGTCATCCATGTATTTATATATATGAAATAGTAATCAAAGCTATATACTGTTTGAAAACTTGACTTATATTTACTCAGTTTGGATTGTGTCTGCTTCCTACCCATATTGCTTAAAATGTCTTTACATTCTTGTTGTAACTGTAAATGAGATTAATATGACCTTTTGGCTACTAATATTATATCCTCAAATAAGACCATTGAATTATTCAGGCCATCCATTTTCTAATCCCTTAGGTATTAAAGAAATAGCCTCAGTGGCTAGTAAGTGGGTGGTACCATTAACTAAAATGTACTTTATTTTTATTATTATGAGTATCTCCCCATTCCCAGCTCAAAATCAGTTAAACAAGGTTCAATTGAGCCACACTACCAAAGAGTAATTTTTCTTCCCCAAGATTGTACTCCAGAGACAAAGGGAGTAAATGCCTGAAATATTTGAAGAGTTCAATTTTTCAGGCAGTAAATGACTTCAGCTATTACATTGTCCAAGCCTATTTTGAATTATGATATATTTAAATGTAATATATACTCTTTCTCATGTGCCCAGGATAAATAAAAAGAAGCAATATTCAATTGTTACATATGTACATAATAGACTTATCTCTATTCATTTTTCATGTAGGATTACAGCACTATGCCACAAACTAGCCCAGCACACTTTATCCACTTAATAAATCAGCATAATTAAATATTATTCCTTAATAAATGGATTCATAGATTTGTCTGTTTATTGTGGAAAGAGTACATTAATGCTCCCTTTCTGAGTCATGGGGCCGTTCATACATACATTTTATCTTCTGGTTTTACATTGAACATGTTTAGATCAAACCTACTTTCAAATTTAGGTGTTTAGTCATGACATGCCTTGGCAAGTGAGAACAGATATGATATATCACTTCTAAAGGAACTTTGAAGTAAATGAATAGCATTTACACACTACTATCTCCTTGCTGTGGCAATCAAGGAGCAAGTAGATTATGAACATTTGTCTGGTTCGATAAGACCACTGTATACAAATGCCTTTTGTTGAACCGGGGATAATTAGCTGAGAAAGAAATATTCATGTATCATGTTTGACCACAGGATTGAAGGATGCCATAGTCATGGCTGTCCTAAGATACACACGCTCCATATTAACTAAGGGTATATTTGACTTTCCACACATCTCAACCATCTAATCCTCCATTGCATGAAGAATAATTTTTTTGATGTACCTTATTACAATCTCCTGACATCTCCTTGAATCCATAATTATTTCTATAAAAAACTTGAAAATCACACAGTGGGGATTTGATAATCAAAGAATGTGAAGTCCAATTAACAATTATTTTTCTTCAATTTTCACATTCTGACACAAAGTTCACAATAGAAATTGAATTGAAAAGTGAATTAGATTTCTATTCAATTGGCATGAAATCTAAAATTGTTCTAGATGTAGTCTGAATCAAATGGGGGCATTTAATTGCAAATTTTAGTTCCTTTTTACAATATTTTTGCTAAAAATTTAGAGCAATTATCTTCCCTACTTAGATGGTTATATTCCTCTTTATACAAGTCATTCTTATTTATTGGCTCTCAAATGAAATGTAATGTGCACAGGAAAAGATTGTCTATCCCACAGATTTTTTTAAATGTCATGATTCACCAGAACTGTGTGTTTTGGTTTTGAAGGGTGTATCCTAGAGGTGCTTAAGACACAACCACTGTCTTTCATTTAGTACATTGTGACATTTATTGTTAAATCCAGGCTGAACCTTATTATGATAACACTGTAATATGACATGATGTTGGGAATAAATAATTACCAACATTATTATGTTTGCTAAGCATGGCTTTAGCTTTCCAGAGAATTCTGTGTTTCCACATAATTTAAAATATATTTTATTTTTAAAAATAATATAATAATTAAAAATAATATTAATACCCAAGGACCCAGCTATTCTACTCCTTGGCATAGACCCAAAAGATGCTCTAACATATAAGAAAAACACATGCTCTACTATGTTCATAGCAGCCTTATTTATAATAGCTAGAAGCTGGAAACAACCCAGATGTCCTTCAACACAGAAATAGATACAGAAAATGTGGTATATTTACACAATTGAATACTATTCAGCTATTAAAAACAATGACTTCATGAAATACTCAGGCAAATGGGTAGAAGTAGAAAATATGATCCTGAATGAGGTAACCCAATCAGAAAAGAACACACATTGTATGTACTGACTGAAAGTAGATATCAGCCCAAAAGCTCAGAATACCCAAGCTACAATTCATAGACCACATGAAGTTCAAGAAGAAGGAAGACCAAAGTGTACGTGCTTCAGTCCTTCTTAAAAGGGATAGGAAAATACTCACAGGAGTAAACACAGAGACAGGTGTGGAGCAGAGATTGAAGGAAAGGCCATCCAAAGACTGCCCCACCTGGAGATCCATCCCATATACAGTCACCAAACACAGACACTATTGTGGATGCCAAATAGTGCATTCTGACTGGAGCCTGCTATTGCTGTCTCCTGATAGGCTCTGTCAGAGCCTGACATATACAGAGGCTCACAGCCAACCATTGAACTGATCACAGGGTTCCCAATGGAGGAATTAGAGAAAGGACTGAAGGAACTGAATGGGTTTACAACCCCATAGGAAGAAAAACAATATCAACATACCAGAGCTCCAGGGATCTAAACCATCAACCAAGGAGTACACATGGAGGGACCCATGGCTTCAGCTGAATATTTAGCAGAGGATGGCCTTGTTGGGCATAAATTGGAGAAGAGGGTCATGGTCCTATGAAGGCTCGATGCCCCAGTGTAGGGGAATGTGAGTGCTGGGAGATAGGAGTGGGTAGGTGGTGGGGCACACCCCATAGAAGCAGGAGGAGGAAGAATGGGATAAGGGCTTTCTGGGGGAAGAACTTGGGAAGGGGATAACATTTGAAATATAAATAAGTAAAATGTTCAATAAAAATTACTAAGCATATAAAATATTAATTTAAAAACCTCCATATTTTTATTTCTATCAAAATGTGAATATTTTGATGGGTATTTTAATGGGAATTGTGTTTAATCTTTATTCCTTTTTTCATACAAACAACAACTAACAAACATTTTTAAATGTTTAACATTGTTAGCAATCATGAAAAATGCAATTGCTATTATCCAAAAATCAGAAAAATAATTAATGCCTTTGAGGATTTGAGCAAAGTAGAACATTCATTCACTGTTTGTGACAGTGTAAAATGATACAACCACTGTAATAATCAGTTTTGGAATTTTCCAATAACCTACAATTAAAACTGCCATATGGCCCAACTAGAACCTTGCTGTGCCTTAACCAAAGCAATCTTTATCTAACCCTAGAGACACTAGCTCATAAATGTTCTATGCTGCTAGGTGGTGGTGGTGCATGCCTTTAATCCCAGCACATGGGAGGCAGAGGCAGGCAGATTTCTGAGTTTGAGGCCAATTTATTGAAAGTGTCCTTGAATTGGAAACAGAGTAGATTTCTATTATCTGATGAATTGATAATAAAAATACATTCTCATAATAGAATCATATTCAGCCAAATTATTAAAAAATGAAATTATGAACCTCACAGGTAAATGTATAGACATAGAAAAGATTATATCAGCAATTAATAAAATTCTAAAAAAAAATATTGACAAATTCTGCATGTTCTCCCTTATAGGTGGATCTCAGCTACAGATTTCTAGATTACACAAAGAAGAAAGGATTGCAAAACAACAACATTGGAGTTCCATCACATAAGGTGGTGGTAGGGGTAGAGGGATAGAACAATGTAGGTCAAATTTAATATAAGCAGGGAGTTCATGTGGGGTGGTAAGGTTTAAATGGGAAACAAATATGGAGAAAAGAAATAGAAAAAAAGGGTCAAGCAAATGACATTGTGGATGAAAGTAATGAAAAGAACTTTGACCTTATTATCAAATGTAGTGTACATTAGTACATTTAAGGAATGAATGAAAGTAAGACTAGATGTAGCTGCCTCTTTGAGTCATGAGCCATGAAACAAAAGTTTCAGTTCCTGGGCTTAAATACATTATTTTGGTACTTCTGAACCCCACCTCTACTCCTGGGTGGGGAAAACTGAACAATACAGTCTCGTGGCATTTTTCTTGAGTGACACCAAAAATAGATGATACTCTAACGCTGAAGACAACATACACCTTGATTGGAATATAAGGGGAAACATAGCTGAAATTGAGCTGAATGTGTCCACACTGCTAGCTATCTTTTGCCGTAGTAGCAGGTGCTCTATGGGTCACTAAGTGAAAGCACTCAATACATTTTTCAAATAAATTATTTTATTTCTTTACCGGCCAAAACAAAAAAAAAACAAATTCATGAATATGGAGGGAAGACTAAGGACAAAAAGAAGCTTGCTATGGATGAGAAAGGAGCAAAGGCAGTTGGAGTGACTCTAGTTAGCATGCATTGTACACTTGTTTGAAAAGGTCAAAGAAATAAAAATATCCTTAAAATCCATTTATATGAAAATCATAATACATACTTTAGTAACAGAGGACATAGCCCTTGTATATAATACAAGAAACGAGCAGAGCAAAGTGTCCTCCAACAAAATTTACCTAGTGTGAAGATTAAAATTTTAAAAAGTTAATAAACAGTAGTTCAACATTCACAGCTCTTTTTGGATATCAGTAAATACTGCACGTGTATCATTGAGATATGTTGTGGTTACAGTGATTTATTTAATTCAACTTCATGGTGCAAATGAGAATATAATTCTAAGGAGAAAGCTTACCACGTAGAATAGTACTACCTAAGGAGAAGCTACAGTTCTTTTTGCCATTTGATACTCGAAGAAGCTGTCATAGCACTGATCCAGTAAAGGTCATCAATAGATACATGCTATATGTATATATATGATATATATATATATATATATATATATATATATATATATATATATATATATATATATATATATATNTATANATAANANCTNAACCCTGAGAGTCTAACTATGGTTCTTCTTGTAAAAATTAATTAAAAGTGAGGGAATTTGGATCAGTCTAAAAAAGGTGCATTAGAAAAACGTGTCAACTTCTGTACATGCTTTCAGGTGAAATCTTGGTTTAAGCCACCCTGATGAAGTAACTCAGCTTCATTACCAACTTGAAGATGGAAAGAACAGAACCATGCTGACCTTTCTTTCTGCTGGTCAGAAGGGTGCACATCCTTTCACTTTAAATGACCAATTAAGTAGCAAACAGACAGCAGTGAAAAAGCCACAAAACTTCCAAACTGAATGTGGCCAGATTAATCAGTGACTGTCTGGAGAGGTATACACAAGCAGTCTCTCACTGCTCAGCCTCTCACTCTTCTGGCTCTCTTGTCTAGCTCTCTGCTAGATGGTCCTTGGCAATTTATTTTCAAGATGAGCCAACTAGCACAGTGACAAAGAAGTGATCTAAAAACATGCTTTCAAAGAGCCTTCTTACGCAGTGAAGGAAATGAAGTCAATGTTTTATAAATTTATTTTATTACTGATATAATTAGAGTTTTTTAAATACATAATATGACAAGGTATAGTCATTTAAGTTCCAGGGGATCTCATGCTTCCTTCAGATTTCTACAGGCATCAGCTATTCACACAAGCAAGGCAAATGCTCATAACATAAAAATACATAAAAAGAAAATGATGGATATTATTACCTCCTTTTTATTTTAATTTATTTTGTTTACACTCCATATTTTATTCCCCTATCCACCCTATGACTGTTCCACATTCCATAACTCCTTCCCATCCCCTGTCTCCATGTGGATGTCCCCACCCCACACCCCACACACATACCTCCTTTTTTAAAAATAGAATAATTTGTGCACCAAACTCAATCATCTGCAAACCAAAGATACATGCAACAATTGAAAAATGATGCCAAATGTCAAATGTGTGCCTTAGCAAACTAAAGTCAGCAGTCCATAAAAATAAATACATCATGATGAAGAAAAATTGATTCTATGAATATCTAAAGATTTCTTACAGGTAGAATATTGTCTGGCAAAACAATTTATCAAATTGTGTGTTAGAAGAAGCAATATCATCTTTATGCAGAAAAAGACATGAAATGAAGAGAACAGTTTATATGCAGAGTAATATGGGTAAATACGATTATGATATATTGAATGTGTGTCTCAAAAATAACCCAATAAATAAAAAATGAATCATTGAAATAATCTACCAAAGATCACTCACTGATATTTATAAGTTTTTAAAATTAATTATTGCTGGGGAAATTGCTTTTATAACTTTGTATGTGTCAAACATGTTGAACTTTAGGAACAATGAGTTCAAAGAATGACTACATTTTTCTATGTGCCAATTTGTAATAGATAATTAAATTAAAGACTTCCTGATAACTTATAGCATAAGAGTATAATAGATGAAAAACTGACTTACAAACCAAATGATGTACAGGAGAGATGGCTTAGAAGTTAAGAGCGCTGACTGCTCTTCCAGGGTACTCATATAAATAAATAAACAACAACAAAAACGACTGGAAATTATAAAGGGATATACACTCATAGTTGCATGTTAAGTGGAATATAATTCAATATTTAACAATTAGAAAAATGGTCACTTCAGGCAACTTAAATAAGAAATTTTGGGAGAACATGGTGATGCCTACTTACAAATTTCTAATTGGGGAAATGTAGGTCTAAATACAATTCATAGAAAATTTTAGAAATTATTTAATAAATAACATTCCTTTAGAGGCAAAATAATGGCGAAAATTCACCTCCCATGAATCTTAGTGGAAGAGAGATTAAAATTCCTACTGTAGAAAAGGAATCCACTGTAGATGCTGAACATAACAAGAGACAATTACAGTATCACAAAATCATGCCATGGTTGATTTTAGTGAACAGGGTTGCTCTTAACAAGCATACCAAAGGCCACAGGAGCCAAGTATATATAAAAATGCAAAGGTTTCTCACAGGTAGACAGTGCATTGTAACACAATTCATCATATTAAGTGTTAGTTCAAACAAAATCATATTTATGTGGAATTACATGATGCTGAATATCTTGTTCCCTTTGCCAAAACCACAAATGTGAAAGGAAAAGGGTCTTCCTGAGACAGCAGAGATAAATGGCCTTCTATTACAACTCTCTGACCAATGTGGTCAAGTGTGACAGCTAAAGGTGAAGGTGCATTTGTACAGAATGCTCAGGAGGAGCATCACAGGGAGAGACAAATAAAACATGGACCGACGGTGGATCATATTATTCAGATATGTACACAACTCTTGCTAAGCACAGATATCCAGTATTCAGACAGATGGAAGTGAATATCCTTTTCATGTCCACAGGGCACAAGACAGAAAGAAAGGGATCCCCTTTTGCTATTGGTTTAAATTTCCATACTACCAATGCTACAGCGGGAGGACCTTGAGCTGTAAGCTGTCTTTCCATAACTCAGAAGGTAGGGTAATCATCTTAAGCAGAGTCAGATGTGAGTAACACTGTAATACTGATGGAACCAAGGTAGCAATAGAGAGTGATGAGGACTTTTAAGGGAGGGGTGTTCTGGTAGTTTATGAAGCTGTGAGATAGCTCCTGGAAATAAAGGCATACCACCACATGGTAGAGCTGTGTGTCTTTACATCACCACCTTTAGGTTTAAGCTATGTAAAATGAACAACCCAGATTCACACTCTATATTTTAATGAGTAAACTTTTTCTGATGTAACCTTCAGCCCCTTTGAGCTACAACACATGATATGCATTTAGTTTCTTTTCTAGTGGTTTGACATAAGGAAATGTTACATTTATTCTTGGGTTAAATAATATTCTATTTCTTTCTTTTAGAAAAAAATATGATTTGACAATTAGAATATAGCATAATTACTACAAATTTCCCTTAAATATTAACTTACTACAATTAAAAACTACTTAAAAGACATCTTGTTAGAAAACCCCAATGTGTTCCAAGAAATACATATAAGACTAGTATTCTTTTATTCTAAAGATTAGTAAGTGGAAACAGTAAAAATGTAAAATGAAACAAAGCATGCTTTAATATTAAAAACATAATAAAAACATATTAAACAACTCTAGGATCAGAGGGTGAATATAAAAGTATTAAAAAATGTTTTCTTGAAAATAATGGTAGCAATAATAATAGGATACAAAAGAATTTCTGGCATATATCCAAAGCAATTGTAAAGAAAAGTCCTGTAATATTGAGCATCTGTCAATAAAAATGAGTGTAAAATAAAATGGACCTTTTTTATAATTCAAATCACTAGAAAAATGACAAAGTTAAAAAAAAGACTTAATAAAAAGTTTAAAATATGAAGTCATAAATATTGTAGGAGAGTCTACAACCCACCTTATTAATAAAACAGCATAATCCCTAAAAACACTCTTAAGTATTTGTCCTTATACCCCCAAATAAACGTAGTCCTTGCCTCTTATCAAGGAAACTTCTATGTGAAACTGACAGAGAACACAACAACAAACATAAAACACAATCAATCAAAATTAAAAGATGTTGAACCCAAATCAATGGATGCATCTACAAAACAGCTACACAAAACCTCAAGAAATACTTCAGAATAGGGGGCAGAATGATTAGTAAAAGGCAAGCCTATCAGGGAGTGTGGTGTGAGACTGTGCATCATGATCAAACATAAACTCAAAAGGACAGCAACAATGGACATGCCAAAGCAGACAGGGAAAATGTCATGGGGGCTCAATATTAACAAAGATCTTCTTGCAACAAAGAGGGGTTCCCATCCCACAGTCAAAATTGTTCCTGTCTGAGAGAACTGCAGGTGTGGAAATGGAGAGGAGCCTGGGTCCAGAGACAGGCCCAAATTGGGATCCAGCTCAAGGGGAGGTCCCAAGGCTGACACTATTACTGAGGCTATGTAGGGAGCACTCACAACAAGGAACCTATCATGACTGCCATTTGAAAGATCCAACAAGCAGCTGAAAGTGTACTATGCAGATATTTGCACTCAATCAATGGACAGAAGCTGCTGACCTATATGGTTGAATTAGGGGAAAGCTGGAAGAAGCTGAGGAGGGGGACGACCCTGTAAGAGGACCAGCAGTCTCAATTAACCTGGACTCCTGAGATTTCTCAAATGCTAGACCACCAACCAGACAGTATATATTAGCTGATATGAGGCCTCCAACACATATACAGCAGAGGTCTGCCAGGTCTGGGTTCAGTGAGAGATAAAACATCTAACACTCAAGAGACTGGTAGCCTCAGGGAGTTTAGAGGTCTGGTGGGGTGGGTAGAGCGTGGTAGTGACATTCCCACTTATGCGAGGGGAGGAGGTATGGGATGTGAAACAGTTGGAAGGTAGACAGAGAGGGGAATAAAATCTGGAGTGTAAATGAATAAATAAAGTTTAAATTAAAAAAAAAAAGAAACTCAGGAAAAAAGAAAAGAAAAGAAAAGAAAAGAAAAGAAAAGAAAAGAAAAGAAAAGAAAAGAAAAGAAAAGAAAAGAAAAAGGAAAGGAAAGGAAAGGAAAGGAAAGGAAAGGAAAGGAAAGGAAAGGAAAGNGAAAGGAAAGGAAAGGAAAGGAAAGGAAAGGAAAGGAAAGGAAAGGAAAGGAAAGGAAAGGAAAGGAAAGGAAAGGAAAGGAAAGGAAAGGAAAGGAAAAAGAAATACTGAATGCAGGAGAAATAATCCTTTCTAAGGAAGAGGAAACCAGTTAGATATCTAATACCAAATGATCTCTACTCTGCAAACATACAAATGAATAACATTGTGCAGAGCAGTATATATTTCAGAATATATATCTATTTATATGGATATAATTATAGTTAATGAAAATAAAGTCAATTCTCTCTGTTTGTACTTAATTGGACCCTGAGGCTTGAGCTCAGGTCACCATATGTAATATAGTAATCACTACATTTGATCACCTTGCAGGCCTTCAGTGTAGCATTCTCAAGTATATTAGTAAACATATAATCTAAAGTACATTATAACAGAACAAGATAAACAACTATTGATTTCAGTAATGTTAATATAGTTCAGTGGAAAGGTGATAATAAATTGTTCCATAAATATGACAATATAAATGGAGCTTAAACATATACTGTTTAACTATCTCTCAATATTTAATGAAAGACTTTGCTAAAATTCAGTATAAAAAGCTATGTAATATACTCAATTAATAAGAATTAATGGACATATCTATAGAGAAATTTTAAATTTGTAACATAGCTGCTACAATCCCTGTAAGGGATCTCATTTGAAGACCTTCGACATCTGTGTGATCTGACTGGAATGTAGACACATTACACAACTTTAATATCTTAGCTGTAATACAGACAATCTCTTAAAAACACCTTTAATCTCAAATAGTGTTGGTAAAGTTAGGTTAGAGAACTACCAAAATATAAGTCTTAAAAAAAGTAATAAATGAAGTAGGAATATAATTACAAAAGAAAACAATAGTAATATACAACTTAATAAATGGAATTTAACTACAGAGTAGACACAAAAGGAAAAAAAAATAAGGGGATAATGAGTGAATATTTTCATGAAACCAAAGAAGAGTCAAGAAATCATAACACACAATGATGCAAGCAGGGACAGCTAGAGTGAAAATCTGATCATAACTGGAATCATGGAAAAGGAACAGTAAAAGGCAGAAACAATATTACAAAAAAAGTCTGTCTTTCTTCCAAAACAAGTTAGTAACATTGGAGTTGTAGATAGAGTCTAAATAAATAAATAAAGGAAAATCTGGTAAGTATACATAAAGATATTATAAGAGATATTATGGAAGCCATTTTAATCATCATCATCATCATAATAATAATAAATTTCAAATGCTGACAGAAAGAATATATACTGATACAAAAGAAACACTGAAATCAGTTCTCTGAAAAGGAAATGTTTTCAGAGAGACACAGGAATCTGCGATAAATGAAGCAAAGATATACTGATTACAAGGTCTGCAGCACCATTAACTGTATGAGAGAGCAGTAGGGCATGCCTGAAAGACGCCTTTAGGCCCTTGGATTGTCTGCAAAATTGTACACAGAAGGAAAATCACACATGACATTAAATCACAAAATGAGAGAGACCCACAAAGGAAACCAAAATGTACATTAATCAGAGGTAAATGGTTTAAATAGAATGCAACGAAAAATAAAGGAAAGTTGGTATTCACTCAAACAAATTGTAAAATAACACTGCATTTGTAATGGTACTCACAAAAGCATAAAAATATTTCATATAGATGTAATAACCAAGTCAAAGTCAAAGAAAAGAAAAAGAAGAGGTATACACATATATAATTTTCCATTTTTTCTTTAGTTTGGGTGTATATAGATGGAACATCTCTATCCCAAGGATCCACATGCCAAGGCTCTAGGATCCTTATGCAAGACAGGACTGAAATAATGTTAAGAGTTAGAGTGCATAGAATACACTGAAATACAGTCTTTATGATATTACAGGGCATGAACTCGCAGTACAGCACTTACCTAGACAACAAATGGACAGGCAGGGACAGTTACAATTCCAATGTGAATGCTGGATAGTCACTAGAACTCATGTCTAATGGAGGAGAACTATTGTGATTTGCTAGTGGAGGATGAAGAGTTACTTTTATTTGCAAGTATGTCTGGGGGTAGATTGTGCATGCACCAGTGTTTGGACATATACTCATGTATATGCAGTCATCACTAATTAGACTTAGTTGGTTATTAGCTATAGATAGATAGATAGATAGATAGATAGATAGATAGATAGATAGATGACAAATATATAATTTTTTCATGAACAGTTTGTTGGTTTTTGAATAATCACATGAACACCTAACATTGAGAGGAATGAAGAGTTTTGATCTAAACTATAATGAATATATTATTCATATTTTTTTGAGATGTTGCCTGAGGGAAGATAATCAGATTTGCCTTAAAATACTAGAAAAACAGAACATTTGACAGGACATCAAATGAGTGATGGGGTTGCCCTCCCACAGTCACATCTCTGACCCATAATTGTTCCTGTCTGAAAGAATTACAGGGATGGAAATGGAGAGAAGCCTGAGAAATAGAAGGTCCCTAGACAAGACCAAAGTGGGATCCAGCTCAAGGGGAGGTCCCAAGGCCTGACACTATTACTGGGGCTATGGAGTACTCACAAAAAGGGATCTATCATGACTGCCCTCCAAAAGACCCAACAAGCAGCTGAAAGAGTCAGATGTGGATATTAACACCTAACTAATGGACAGAAGCAACTGACCCCTGTGGTTGAATTAGGGGAAAGCTAGAAGAAGCTGAGGAATAGGGTGATCCTGCAGGAGGACCAACAGTCTCATTAATCTGGACCCCTGAGATCTCTCAAAAACTGGACCACCAAACAGACAGCATATACCAGCTGATATGAGGCCCCAACACACATACCATAGAGGAATGCTGGGTCTGTGTTCATTCAGGGATGAAGCACCTAACCCTCAGGAGACTGGAGGCTCCAGGGAGTTTAGAGATCAGGTGGGGTGGGAGTGGGTGTATCCACGGGGAGACATGGTGGGGAGCAAAAGAGGAGTGGGATGTGGAGCAGTCAGAAGGTAGATGGGGCTTGGGGAATGGAATATGTAGTGTACAAAAAATCAATTAAGAATAAAATAAAAAAGAAAACCTTATGTAATATGATTCCCATTAAAGCTCAAATAAATATATATTCAAAACAATAAAAATAAAATCACAATCAGAAAGAGTATGGACTATATAAGAATAAACATGAAAACAGATATTAAGCTCAAAAAATGAAAGATATTTGAAAAGTGATAAAATTAACATAATACTCAAGAATTAAATTGAAAAAATACATTCCAATTTTTTCAGAATTTGTTCTTTTAATTTCTTTTTTGGATATTAGTCCAGAAACTTAGAATACCCAAGATACATTTTCCAAAACACAAGAAAACCAAGAAGGAAGACCATCGTGTGGATACTTCATTCCTCCTTAGAATAAGGAACAAAATACCCATGAAAGGATATAGGCACAGAGACAAAATTTAGAGCTAAGATGAAAGGATGGACTATCCAGAGACTACCCCATCTGGGGATCCATCCTATCATCAACCACCAAACCCAGATACTATTGCACATGCCAGCAAGCTTCTGCTGAAGGGACTCTGATATAGTGGCCTCTTGTGAGGCTATGCCAGTGCCTGGCAAACACAGAAGTGAATGCTCACAGTCAGCTATTGGATGGAACACAGAGCCCCCAGTGGAGGAGCTAGAGAAAGTACCCAAGGAGCTGAAGGGGGCTGCANCCCTATAGGTGGAACAACAATATGAACTAACCNGTACCCCCNGAGCTNNTGTCTCTAGCTGCATATGTAGCAGAAGATGGCCTANTNNGCCATCANTGGGAAGAGAGGCNCCTTGGTCTTGNAAACTTTATATGACCCAGCACAGGGGAATGCCAGGGCCAAGAAGTGGGAGTGGGTGGGTAGGGGAGCAGGGGCAGGGGGAGGGTATAGGGAACTTTCAGGATAGCATTTGAAATGTAAATAAAGAAAATATCTAACTACAAAAATAAAATAAATAAATAAATTTTACATACTGTATTTTGTTGTTCATTGTTTCTTTTTTTCTGTGAGTCAAGTTCTTTCTATGTATCCCTCACTGTTCTAGAACAGATTGGCATGTCCTGTAACTAACAAGAGTTTTCCCTATCTCTTCTCTTATTGAAGGGACTAAAGCATGTTCCACCACAGTTTCAATTTTAAAAGACAGATGTATGAAAGGTGAAAAAAGGCAGCATATTGTAAAATTGTATTGACAGGAGGAGATTAAAATCATCCTTATGCCACCATGGTGGCTCACGCCTTTAATTCCAGCACTCAGGAGTCAGAGGCAGGCAGATTTCTGAGTTCGAGGCCAGCCTGGTCTACAAAGTGAGTTCCAGGACAGCTAGGGCTATACATAGAAACCTGTCTTGAAAAGCAAATGAATAAATAAGTAAATAAAGAAATAAAGAAATAAAGAAATCATCCTTGTATGAAATGTAATTTAAATGAGACAAACCAATTTGTAAAATAAATAAATAAATAAGTAAATAATAAAAAGAATTACTTCCACAAAAGAACTAAAATAACTTTACTGTGCAAGAAAATTTATACACACAAATTTTCCAAAAAAGAATTACCCAACAAAGATTGTCTCTATTTTTAATCCTGAAATCACATAAAGAAAAAAATGTACATTAGAAAGATTTAAAATTATGATGAAAATATATTTGGTGAAAATCATACATGCTTGTGTCGACATTTCACTAAGCATATACAAACGGAAAGTCTTTTCTTATTTCAAGGGAAATGTAGAAAGTAATGATGAAATACAGCATCAACTGTATCATATCAGTTTTTCTATTTTATGTATTCTTAATGGTCGAATAGTTCCTGTAAGTTCTACTACACACACCAATAATGATATTTGTGACCTTATTCAATGCAGTAGACAAAAATAAAATGAAAAGTTAACAAATAGAAATGTATAGTACAGGACGTAGTCATTATTTGTCCTTGATAAATTTGTATATTCAAGAAGGTTAACAGGATACAGACAAAATATTAGGTGATTTACCAAAATTCCTGTACATAATGGTCTATAAATAGATGAAAAAATAATTATTTGATTCCTAAACTGAACACTACAATCACTAGGAAAAATTGAATAAGTCATTAAAAAGCAAAGAAATACTATATGACCACTGATTAGAAAAACCAATTTTGAACACATCCCAAGTCTACCAAAGTTTTTCTGTATAAAATCTTAGCTGAAAGGAAAACTATATTTGTGATTGATGATGGTTCAGAATGTATATGGAAAATGAAAGTGGTGAACAGGAAAAAAATTCTTAGTTCATAAAATGCAGCTCAGAGCTTGAGCTATCAGCTCTTATTTTAATATTCAGATGGGGAAAATATAGACAAGTGTCCATTTATAGTCGTTTGGTCTATAGTAGTTGTGACTGGGAGATAAAATATTTTGTCTAGGAGGTGGTTGTGAACATTCCATGTCAGAAACATAGACACATTTGTCTCTCTCCACAGTGACATAATGTAAAGAATAACAATGAACTAAAGACTGCATAGACTTTGTGACCTTCAACTTGCCAAGTACTCCTGATTTCCCCTGATAACTGGTTATATTCTTAACAATTAATATTAACTATTTCATTACACATTATATACCACCCAGGCTAAAATAATGTCTCCAAATGGAGAAAGAGTCCAAAGCAGTGTTTGCAAAATTCCACTTAGATCTTGCTGAAAGGCAGAAGCTAAAGAATGATACCTAAAAATGCTATCAGGTATAGTTCAGTCAGATTCAACGGTCTCAGAGTCAAGGCCAGCACTTGGGATCAGAGTTGAGCTAGCCTCAGTGCTAATTATAGCTGTCCAAACAGGCTCATATTATGGCACCTGAAGGCTGGGGCATTAAGTACACAATCAAGTAGAGATGAATGATCATAGGTATAGACCATCAGAGAGCAATTCAAGTAGTTTGTGTAATGAATTTGGTACCACATCAATGAGCTGAGCTGAAATCTTTGGAATAATTGAAGTTCTCTGCTTTGAGTCCATGGAAATACATGCGAGGTGGTCATCTGTGGCCATCATAGTATTATGGGATTCAAGTGAGAGAGTTACACACTTGCTTCCACTTGGAATGTTTAATCACCTTATAAGCCTATTTTTTTCTATTATGATTTCTCTATATCTGTGTAACTCATAAGATCCCAATTTAATTGATGAATTTATATGGTAGTTTCATTTCTTCTATTAGGATTAAATTGATGCTCTGACTTATGCCTCCAAAGTTATGCCAGAGAGCATCAACTTGCTTTTATGTGTGCACTGAATATGTAGTAAATGCAGCTTTTAAAATAGAGTTTCAATGCAAAACTCACAAACTGTAATCCTACTGGTTAGCAAAATATGCAGCAACATAGAGCAAGTCAAAACCATACTTCAAAAAAGCACTACAGCAACAAAAAATTGGTAAAGTATTTGAATGATCATCACATATACTGGTAATAGGAAATTCTATATGGAAGCAAATTTATGTGTAGCTTCAACAGACAGAAACTCTGTGACATTTGTTGGACATTCAAAATCTACACAAGAGCAAACTGACAAAATCCCAACACACTCACGCATTGTATATATACTCACATATGCATACATATATACATATATATTTACATATACACATACACATACATACACAAACACATATATATCACTATGATAATACTATATACAGGACTATGTTTATATAAATATGAATATATTATTAATTAGAGCATCATATTTAATAGTATAGCACTCAAATTTACCCATACAGGTGTCCACAGATTTCAGAAGCCTTCTGGGAGAGTCTAACCTTAGCAGATGACTTTCCTGAGATGGTCAGCCATTTATATGGTCCACAATGGACAAAGTCTTGGAGGCAAGGCCAAAACCGCTTAATTGCAGGATTCATTTATGCAATTGATATGTGTTTCCTATTATTATTAAATTAATAACAACAATTTCTGAGCATTAGCCCACCATATTGGGCTGATTTTTAGTAGATCAATGAAGATGTACTCTTTTGTCCCCATTCTATGTAGACAAATAGATGATTTCTTAGTATCTAATAATGATTCTTTAAAATTTCCTATATTATATTAGTCATTATTAAACTCTTTAAAGAAAGGGCTGCAATTAGGGCTCTGTAAATCTTCATGTTTCATGGGCTAATAGCACTAATATAGAAAGTAGGCCTGTGATGGATTTAAAATTAAACATGCCTTTCTGGGCACCTAATAAAATCATTATCTGATAACAAAAATTCATAAAATGGACCAAACAATTTATTGTATGTGAGAGGACAGATGATAAAATATTGAATGGATTTATCTATACAAAACTTCAATACTAACCAGATATTATGCAGATTATATGCCATCTTGACAGGAACGTGCTAACTGAAAATTGTAATTTGAAACTTTCAATCTGTGGAGCTAGTGGCAGATAATGAATGTTTAGTTAGATAACTTGTCTTAATGGAAACACGTGTAAACATCCCTGCTGTAACTTCTTATCAGTTTGAATTTATGTTTGAACTTTTTATGTACTTTTCGAAAGAAGGATGCTTTGAATGCCATGTGATCTATTCTCCTAAATATGTGTAAAAACTAGGAATGATGGCATTGAGTAGGGAGAAAGAGAAAAGAAATGATGCAGAGTAGAAGCAAAATAAAAGCAAAAGATACAGCAGAAACTAGAAGGATATAATAGAGCTGAAGAGAAAGAGAAGCGAAGGCGGAGACAGAGGCAAGGCAGGATAGAAGAGAGACAGCAGAGAAGTTGCAGACAGGGCAGAAGACAGCAGGCAGGCTTCTGCTTACCATGAGATAAGATAGAACAGGCTGCTTCTTACTGTCTTTCATTAAGCAGGAGAAATGCAGAAGAGCTTTGCATTGTCTATGCTATAAAGATTGAAGCTTGTTTTCCATCCACAGTGAGTAAGTTTTTTTCTGTGCTGGTACTTGGGCTTTTGACCCATCCACAAATATATATATTTGTAAATATGTGTGTTTAAGTATGTAAGTTGATGAGACCAATTGTTGGGCCCAACAAAAAGATTAATGTGTATATGAATATGTATGTTTCTATGTACATTTTTATGTGTAAAAGTGCTTCATTCCACGAACCTGACTCTCTTTACCTAGTTCAATAGAATTTAAGTGCTCCAAGTGTCTCTGAAACAGAGAAAGGAGCCCTAACTACAATCTTTTATTTCATTCCCCACTGCTTAACAATTGACTGTTAATAGTCAGAGGCCTGCAGCTTCTGGATTCAGAGAAACTTAGAGACAAGACTAGCAAATATTATTTTATAATAAGTAACCTTTATTTTCACTTAACCACTTCTTGCCCCAGACAATTCTCCACCCTATCAGCTGCCTTCCAGAGTGGACCAGTCAAGGATATGGCTCCTGGCAGATTAATGAATTGAATTTATGTATAGCATATGTATACAGTTGAATATTATGCTTCTATGTGCAAAGAAGTCTCAAATACTTACATAGTGTGATTTCCTAAATGTATATTAAGTTTCAGGCAAGAATGGTGATAGGCCAAATAAATAAAAAATTGAAAGACCAGGATGAAGTTGTTGAAAACAAAAAGTAAATGGATATTATTTTAAAAGCTTCTAAGAAAAGGGAATACTACATATTCAGGTTTTGTCTTTTACTATCTATTGTAATGCTATGTACAGGAACCCAAGACCTGCAGTATACATATAGCCCCTGTGACTCTCCCTCCAAGGTAATTCTGATTGATTAATAGCTGGACAGAAAATATATAGTTGGGGTTTAGGTTTCACTGGCACGGGTTCAGAGAAGGAGGAGCAAAATGAGGTGCAGGAGAAGAGAAAGAAGAGCCCCATCCTTTAAGAATAGAGTCTGTGGCCCTAAGGCCTGCACTATTGGAGTTAAGAGCATCCCAGATGGAACAGAGTAAATAGTAAGTAATAACTCATAGTTATTACATCCAGATATCCAGATAGGAAGGCCAGAAAATAAGTCCCTGAAAATAGTGAAGACATAATATCAAGTCTAAAATTCCTAAACCACAATTTGAGGGAAAAAAATCAACTTTCTGAATCAAGAGTAAGAACTAATGAAACAGGATATGCAAGCATTAGCCCTGTCATTACAGCACAGGAGATTTTAGATTTCAAGTGTAGCCTAGGTTACATAGGAAGGGCAAGGGCAAGTTGGATTACATGACATCATGACAGAAAACCAAGCAAGGCAAAGGAGGATTTGATTATAATAAACCTCCTGCACTGATAAACCAAATACATAGACACATTACTTAGAAAAACAGATAAACTATTCAAAATTAATAATCTACCTACATATTCAAGATGAAATAATTTTAAAAGACCTAGGGTGTTTAATATTTATTTTATCATTTAAAAGTTATTGAAAAATATCCAGGCCAAATAATTTCACTGATGATTTAGTGTACCCAAGGTTACAGTAGTGCTGATAGCCAATAGCTCTCCAATTTGCTCAACAATAGGAAAGTCATGCCCAGTACTGCTTAGGGCTAGTGAAGTCATGGATCTTGGAGGAAAACCTAAACCACCCTACCCCTAAACCAGATTTTTATACTAAGCCAATATAATCTCTAAACACATACTAAATATCTGCCCTTTTACCTATAGAAAGTGTGTTCCTCAAGATAACTTCTCTTTACAACAGATAGAGACTAGACAATACAAACAAACAGAACTCAAACAAAATACAGACCATTAGAACCCAAGTCCAGTGAATATGTTCACGAAATCATCCCATACCTAAGGCTCAAAGAACATTGCAGAAGAGGGCCAAGAAAGAATGTAAGAGCAGAGGATGAGGAACTTTGTTGATGAATTTGTTTCCTACTAGTGTCATTCCCATAAAGTCTCACCAACATGACTAAGTAAGCATGAGCTGCATAAGGACAATGGACATGCCAAAGTTCCTGAAGGAAGCTCCTGAGGCCTGAATCCTACACAGAGAACTACAGGCAACTAAGGAATCCTGAATGGAGAAGAAATAGTCTTCTCCAAGGAAGAGCACACATGTTTGTTACCCGCTACCTAATGATCAGCCCTGAAAGCAAATGTACAAATGCCCTTATGTAGGCTGAGCAGGCATCCTTAGAAATATGTATGTATATGCACATGTATATAAACTCAGAGTGATTCAAAACCTTAAGAGAAGGATAAAGAAGATCAATATGTATTTCTGGTCATAGCTTTAGAAACATCACGAGGCAAAATTATGCTAATATATGTATTTGCATATCCATATACACATATTTACACTTATATTTGCATATACATGTATCTTTGTATGTAACAATAATAAAAAGAGGCCATGGATATTAAATAAAGAAAGGAGAGTTATGTAAAAGTGTTTGGTGGAGGAAACAGAGGCAGGAATTATATAATTAAAATCTAAAAAATAAAGAAAAACTGGAAAAAAAACAATTCAACAAAAATATTCCTAGGAAATAGAAAGATGAAAACGTATTAAATTGTATTGCATCAACATGAGTTTAGAGTTTTCTAGGTTAAGAAAGACCCAAATGCAAACTATACATTAATTTTCTCACAAATAAACAAATGTACTGTTAAATAAAATACTAGCATATTGAATTCATTAGTAGAGAACAAAAGTATTTACCTGATAAGGAAAGAGCTGTTTCTCAGATAAGCAAAGAGATTTCATCTCTCTAAAGTCAGAGTAGTTCAAAATTTTAAGAAAATCTTAGATGAGTTCAATATGTATTTCTGGCTACAGCTGTAGAAATATCACATGGCAAAATTTATGCTAATTTTTCACAAAGCACTCATAAGAATGAAGAGGAATTGTGTGTATGTTTAAGTTTGCATATGCATATATTTGTATGTGTGCACATGTGTGTATATGTGTGGTTATTCATATGTCCAGGGGCAGACATCTGGTGTCTTCTTTCTCCACCATTCCATGCTACTGGGGAGTGAGACTGCCAAGTTTAATTTAATATTTATTTTCATTTTAAATTATGTGTATATGTTGTGTGTTAATATGAGTTCGTACACATAAGCACAGATGCCCTTGGAGGCTAGAAGAGTGTATAAAATCCTTGAAGCTATAGTATGGTTTCTTAGAATCAATCTATGGTCCACTGAAAGAGCTGCCAGAGCTCCTAGCTGTTCATGTCTATCCAGTCTTCCCTTCTCTTAAATAGTGGGTTCTCTGTCAAGACATTCTGTGTTACAGTGATATTTTTCTCCATCTCTGCCCTGTTTGACATGAGGTTCAGGTTTTCACCTAAACATACAACTGAATTTTCAGCTAGTAAGAGCTGAGAGTTTGCATCTCTGGGCAGGACTACCTGTATCTTACCGGCTCAGCTACTATAGTTGGTTTCTTTTCTTCTTCTGTCCCATGGAGCTGTGGGACTGAAAGCTGTATTTTGGTGATATTTTTCCATGGAATTGTCCATCTTTTCCTCTGTAAATTTTGGTTATCCTTTAATTACTTTAATGAAAATAAGCAAAGAGATTTCATCTCTCTAAAGATATAGTAGTTGAAGATTTTAAGAAAATCTTAACTGAGTTCAATATGTAGTTCTGGCTACAGCTGTAGAAATATCACATGACAAAATTTATGCTAATTTTTCACAAAGTGCACATAAGTTCACTCATCAAATCTGTCCTTCCTTTCCCCATCCCCTCTGTCTCTTACTCCCCCATTCCTCTCACCCTGCTCTGTCACCCCTTGTTTTATTTCTCTTCTGGAACAATGCTATTTTAAAATTATTATTAATTTCGTCTTCCACAAGTTATAGAGAGTGATGTAGCCTACCCTCTTACCCAAAAGTCACAATGGTATCACTAAAAACTACTTTTCAAGCTTACCTCTTATGAGATTTAACATTCAAATATCTTCTCTGACTTATATGTATTAAATAAAAATAGCTTTGGCTCTCACCAAAAGACTTTGTTCCTACTAAGGAAGTGTTATATGTACATTGGAATAAAACAGAAAAGAAATTCTAAGACAGGCCTCATCTCTTACCAAAAAAAAAAAAAAAAAAAAAAAAAGAGAGAGATGATTTATTTAGACTACTCAAATGCTGTCTGTTTAACTACTGGAGAGAGAGATGATTGATGCAGACAAACCATTAATTTGGAAGAAGAAATAAAACTAAGTTCTAGGCAACTTATTCATATAAATACAGTTTTGGTTCAATGAGGAATCCCTGAGCATTCGAGAGTTTCAATGTCTAAGATGCAACAAAAACATGCTAGGATGAATAACTCAAGGATATATTCAAGAAGAATGCAACTAAAAGTGTAATTGCCAGATCTATTAATACCATCACTGAGATATATAGAACAGCAATGAATAAAAACAGTAGGCTTGGTTCTGAAAGTCTCATCTCAGAACATGAAGAGTAATGAATCTCAAGTTTTCCAGGAAGAGAGCCATGAGAGTATTTAGTATTGATGAGATCACATGGCAAAATATAATAAGACCTCTGGTGATATTGATGATTAAAATAAAGGAGGGGATAAACTTGAGAAGACCGGGTATGGAGGCAGTGTATAGAATTAGAGGGTGGCAGTGTTAGAAAGATATCATTAAAATACTTTGTATAAAAATATAATTCTTAAACTAATAGATAAAATACTCTTTTAAAGCCATATGTATAATTTCATTAGTATGTCATTTTTTTTCAGCTTTCAACCATTCTACATCACAAAAGGAATAAAAAGAGATCAACAAAATGAATCGCTCTCTTCTTCCTTTCACTGAGCTTACATGGAGGGCTATCACTGACAGCTGCAGCAGTGACTGAATCCTGGATGCTAGCCCACACCATGGTTCTCACAGGCCGTGGACAATGGTTCCATAGGTTTAGCTGTCAGGTCCTCGGGCTTTTGTTTTCTTACTTTCGCCCTCACACTCCATTTACATCTTCACATGTGGGGAGATTTCTCCCTATAAGTTGATGTAGAAAATGATTTGTTTATGTAGAAGTTCAAGGAGGCTACAAATTAGCCCTTTATACACACACACACACACACACACACACACAAAGTTGGCCTTGTAATAATACCTCCCTTTATAGAGGCTTTGCAAGGCTTTATCCCCTATCGATGTGGTATTTAGAGATTAATGGGAATGGTGTCCACATATTTGTGTGGCGGCCAGACTATACCACTTATCTGCAGCCAGTGTCAGGGCCTTATGACGATTAATCACCTCTCTGGTCCCTGAAATAAAATCTGCATTGTACACTTCTTGGACCGAGGAGAGGAATGGGAATGGTATGGTTTTGGGCTGCTTCTCATCATTAATTTTCAATTATGATTTCAAGAACCATCCAAGTTAAGCCTCACATTGGAGGGCAGAGGGTAAAAAAGCTCTAGGGAAGATTAATAAGGGCCACATGGAGGGAGGAATCTGGGAATTCTAAAGTCTTCTTTTAACAAATGAAAAATAATACACAATTTATAAAGTTTCTCACAGGGCAGTATAAAATATATCTAAACTAAAGTCACTGGGAGGGCAAAACAGAGAGACTTTTTAAAAAGTATAAATAAAAGGAACTGAGCTATAACCTGCCTTGGTATTAAAGATGTGAATCCACATCTTGCAACTACTTAAGATCATTGTTTTCACTTAGAATAACTTTATGAATATGTCTTCAGCTCTACCGAAACTTTTCTCAGTGCAAGGATATTGTTATACTGTCTTCCAAGGTTTGTTCTTAGTATTCTTGTGTGAAATGAGCAAACCTGGAAACTCCTCTTAACAAGGGGCGATATATAAAGGAAACATATTCAGGAGTTTATAAATTGCTTTGATAGAGAATATTACAATCTTGTAACATTTTAAATATTATAAATAAATATTATTTTGAACAGAAGTAACTAAATAGTTGGAAACAAATCCTACCAGACAGATTACAGTTTAGAGGGAAGATGGTTGACATCCCACTGTCCAAGTCCATCTCTGAGTCCATGATGACTTTGAGTCTTTAGCAACTGAACATGAAAGCATTTATTTTGAGTTGTATGTTTATATCACAATGAAGATATCATTTTGTCCACAGAGAATTCTATACTATAAACCATAATAGATAATACTCAGACTTAGATAGTGTTTCCATTCAACAACTACATTCTTTTGTGTACATTTGTGTACATGTGCATCTATGATTGTATAATAGAGTGTGTGTGTGTATATGCATGTATGAGTGTGTTTGCAGGTATTTGCATGTAGAATCCAGAGAACAACCCTCATGTGTGGTTCCTCAAATGTCATTCACTTTGATTGTTGAGATAAGGTCCCTCACTCACTTAAATGTCATCAATATACTTGTCTGGGTGGCAACTGAAATTCTGGCACCTACCTATCTCAAATATTCTACAGATTGAGGTATCTCTCTAGTTCCCCACCAAGAATTATGGTCTTATCTAATTCTGTTAGTCTTTATTAATAACATTAATTGGGTTATTTTGGTTTTTTGGAGGTTAGCATCTTGAATTCTTTATATATTTTGGATATTAGCCCTCTATCCAATACAGAGCTAAACAGAGAATTCAAAACAGGGTGGCCTGATGGTGGCAGAGCATCTTCTGAGATGGGAGGAGGAAGACTGGGATAAGGAAATGTGGGAGTGGTGACAGAGTGGGGGACATCAGCTAGATTGTAAAGAAACAAATTAATAATAATAAGAAGAAAAATAACCTTACTATAAATGTTTTGGAAAGCTCAGCTGTTATCTGCAGATTCTCTGTAAGTCTACTTATCCTAACTGCTCATGGATACCCTCTACACATATGGGCTTCTAAATGACAAGAGGAGCAGAGCCTTGCTGATAATCAGTGCTAGCTAGGAATTCAAAAGATTGTACATCATCTGCTTTATCATAATTTATAAAAGAAGTTTGAAGAAAACCTCAAAGTTAGGGATGGCTCCGCTGGCTCATTTTATGTCATCTTGACACAAGTTAGTTATCTGAAAGTAGGTAATATCATTGTTAGTGATTAATGTGGCAGGGCCCAGCCCATTGTGGGTGGTGCCATCTCTGGGCTAGTGATCCAAGGTTCTATAGGAAAGTAGGCTAAGCAAGATATGAGGAGCAGGCCAGTAGGCAGCACCCCCAGATGGCCTCTCCATCAGGGCCTGCATACAGGTTCCTGCCCTGTTTGAAATGATGTCCTGATATCCTTCCATGGTGACCAATGATTTGGAAGCACACACCAAATAAACCCATTCAACCCAAGATGCTTCTGGTCACGTTGTTTCCTCACAGCAATAGTAACCCTAATGAGGGCAGTCCATCCTCTCACACTCTTTAATTAAAGTATTTGTCATTCTAAGAAATTTTAATTAAAAATATAAGTGTTCAGTAGACTAAACTCAGGAATAAATTTTTCTCCTTTGCAGCTTTGAATATCCCTGGATTGTGATAACACTAATTAGCATGAGGCTTATGTCCTAGATTACAGATCACACATTAATATAAAAGGTTAATTTCTTTGAAATATGAAATTGAGTTTCAAGGTGCTGAAGAGAGAATAGAGAAGGAAGACATCTAAGGAACTGTTGGAAGAGAAATGCAATATTCACAGGAAAAATGCTGAGTATTGCCACCGTTAGACCCCTACAGTAGTATTATGCTTTAATATTAAATTTGAAGACCTTGAAGGAGCTGTTCATTTTAAAAAATTCTTGCCGAGATCCAGCTTCAGTGTGAGGAGGGTCCTGAGAAAGGTGGGAATGAGAACAGAATAGTGACTCAGAGTCAGTAGTAGATGCAAACTTCTAGTTCAGCCATTCTGTCTGTTCCGTGACGATTCTCAGTATTTTGTATTCTTTAACTTAATCATTCTTCGCCGTAATTCTTCTGCTTAATAACAAGAGTCTGAACCCTGTCTTTTCTTTGCTAAATCTACATCATCAAGGCTTTGAACATTGTTAATAACTATCAAAAAGCCTTAAATTTACATAAACTCTATGAGTCCCAGATCAATAATGCCAGCTTCCATTTTCTCAGAGCAGAAATGGACACGAAGCAAAAGCGCCTTTCCTTACATGTTTACACAGCCTGTTCTTCAAGGGTAGCTGTGCAAAGAAAGCTCTTTCAGTTTCCTGTTACAGCATCCAAAAGTCTTTTTTAACTATTTTCATATAAAAACAGAAAGATAACAGATAACTAAAATTAAAATGATTCCTTACAAAATTTTGAATTTATGTAAGTAAAATGGTTCACTCTCTCTAACCTTCCAGACATTATTTTCTCTATTTCTTCAAACAGCTAGAAAAACAGAGTACTTTTGATATGCTTCTACATCATCTTTTAATTATCTAATCTTCATTTCCTCATCCTTGCAATTTCATTCCCTGATGTACTCTTCTGGTAATAGTATTTACTCCCAAATCATATAGAATTCCCTAGTTTTTCTATCTCTACCTTTTCTGCCTGAGACCACTTTAACTCTCTATCCTTGATGTCCCCAAGTTCACCCTGGCTAATTAGTGCAGCAGTCATTGGGCCAGAGGGTACATATGTCTCCTCATGATTTTGCATTCAAGGCTAAGTCTGGCAATGAACTATTTCTACAGAAGACTGTCTAGGCTTTTATGACCCTTGTGGCTCTATTGTTTAGGTCCTTTCCCATAGCCCTAAAGGTCAAGTGAAGGGCCTGTTCCTCATCCTCCATAGCCTTATGGCCATCTCCATTCCTCATTCCTGAAAACCGCATCTGTTTCAATTATTATGGCATGACTAGCTCCGAGTAATGGGGGAAGTATATTCCCAGAAAGAAAGATTGAAAGTAGAGTGGTAAAGACAGCAGATCAGCTTCAGGGCAACAGCAACCAACAGCACTTGCGGGGATCACGCGAATCAATGGCCTGGCAATGCTCCAGGGCCAGAAACTGTACCAAACCTCCCCTTACACAGCCATACTAGACCAGGTATTTCCCTCTTTTAATTCAAGAGCGCTTGTCCGTCGTGATCAAATTTACTGTGCTCTGGATCTACTTGATGAAGACTAGAAAAAGAAACAATACAAGGAGAAATAAGCCCAGATTAATCCCTCCATTAATCAACTGAGTAGTCTAGGATGGTGAGGAGATATGTTCACCCACTACAGAAGCAAAGGCCCCAGATCCTTTTTCCATAGAAGTAGATCCAGTGTTTGATTCACCAATCTCAATTATTCTCCAATGCAAATTGTCAATATCAATAGACAAGTGAGTATTATTCCATAATCCTTCTATCTCGCATTTTATTCCATTCATACTCAGAAATACTATACTCTAAAGTGGTAACACAGACCAAGCAGAACAATGAGTAACATTGAACTGAAAGCCCAATCTTTTTTTTTTCAAAATTTTATTAGATATTTTTTTCATTTACATTTCAAATGTTATCCCGAAAGTCCCCTATACCCTCCCCCACCCTGCTCCTCTACCCACACACTCCCACTTCTTGGCCCTGGTGTTTCCCTGTACTGGGGCATATAAAGTTTGCAAGACCAAGAGGCCTCTCTTCCCAATAATGGCCTACTAGGCCATCTTCTACTACATATGCAACTAGAGACAGGAGCTCTAGGGGTACTGGTTATTTCATATTGTTGTTCTACCTATAGGGTTGCAGAACCCTTCAGCTCCTTGGGTATTTTCTCTAGCTCTTTCATTGAAGTCCCTGTGTTCCATCCAATAGATGACTGTGAGAATCCACTTCTGTATTTGCCAGGCACTGGCATAGCTTCACACAAGACAGTCTAGCGGTTCCTCAGAAAATTGGACCTAGTACTACTGGAAGAGCTAGCAATACCTCTCCTGGGCATATACCCAGAAGATGTTCCAACTGGTGATAAGGACACATGCTCCACTATGTTCATAGCAGCCTTATTTATAATAGCCAGAAGCTGGAAATAACCCAGATGTCCCTCAGCAGTGGAATGGATGCAAAAATATGTGGTACATTTACACAATGGAGTACTACTCAGCTGTTAAAAACAATGAATTTATGAAATTCTTGGGCAAATAGATGTATTTGGAAGATATCAACCTGGGTGAGGTAACCCAATCACAAAAGAAGTCACTTGATATGTACTCACTGATAAGTGGATATTAGCCCAGAAACCTAGAATACCCAAGATACAATTTGCAAAACAAACAAACAAAAAAAAAATCAAGAAGGAAGACCAACTTTGGATACTTCATTCTGGCTTAGAATAAGGAACAAAATACCCATGGAAGGAGTTACAGAGACAAAACCCAATCTTAATATATCGATTTTGGTTTCCTATAAAGAGACTTGCTTCCTCTGAAGCATTAGATCTATTCTGAAGACACTGTCAATTTTCTCTTGTCACAGCAATGCAGCTGAAACATTTTTATGAGATATTTTCTTTATTTACATTTCAAATTTTATCCCCTTTCCTCACTTCCACTGGGAAAACCCCCTATCCCATCCTGCCCCCCCTTCCCTGTATACTGCTCACTAACCCACCCATTCCTGCTTCCCTGTTCTTGCATTTCCCTTTACTGGGGCATAGGGCCTTTACAAGACCAGGGCCTCTCCTCTTGTTGATGTCCTACAAGACCATCCTCTGTTACATATGTGGCTGAAGCCTTGAGTGCCTCCATGTGTACTCTTTGGTTGGTGGTTTAGTCCCTGGGAGCTCTGGGGGTACTAGTTTGTTCATATTGTTGTTTCTCCTATGGGGCTGCAAACCCCTTCATCTCCTTGTGTCCTTTCTCTAGCTCCTTCATTGGGGATACAGTGCTCAGTCCACTGGATGTCTATGAGCATCCACTTCTGTATTTGTCAGGCACAGGCAGAGCCTCTCAGGAGACAGCTGTCATCAGGCTCTTGTCAGCAAGCACTTGTCATCCACAATAGATAACTGAGCTACATGATGAGCAGTATGAACTTCCCTGTGGTAGATAATGCAGAACTAGAAAGCACTCCAATTAATGCCAGAATTCCCAATATTAAGGTTGCCACAAATCTTTTTGAGCTTTTAAGCATTAAAGTGGCTTGGTGAAGAGCCTCAATTTCAGAATTAGAAAACCAAGAGCCAGTAATGTCAACAGGCAATAAAACATAAGATGGCTAACAGAGTATGACATAAACATCCTTAGAATTAGGCCCAACACAACCAGACAAAACACAATTAGTACATGCATAATATATTTACAGGAGACTTCCTTATTAACCAAGTCTGGAGCTCATTCATGTCTTCAAAGAGTTAAGTTTAAGTTTTTCTTCTGTTCCAATTTTCAGTTTGATCTAGATGTCAGATTTTTGAGTAATAAGAATTCTATCCCAGGGAGTGAAAATGGCAAATTTCATGAAAAATGATCCTGGGTTGGTGGAATTTTCAGCCTTATTTTCAAGGTTCATTATGATTCTTTTATGTTGTTAAGCCGATGTCACTAAGTGTGCTTTTATGGTTGTATAATGCCAATGAAAACCGCTGGAGAACAGGAGATTTACGTAGTCAGTGTGTGAGAGGAAATCCCTCATTCAGTGGCCACAGCATGTGTTAAATCTCAAATTTGATGAGACTGACACTTGCCTTTATTTATAACGACAGCTGCCTATAAGCTGTGCAGACAAGCGAGATTAAGAATTTCCTGATAGGTTTTCTCTGAAGATCATGTGGCAGGAAAGACTCAAGATTTAGCTATTATTATAGAAAATACAAATTCTCTTCCCTAAGAAGTACCTCTAGGAAGTAATTGTAGCAATTGACCATTTCAGGAGTGGGGTGGGAGAGAAATAAGCATAGTTACAAAATTAAGAAATGCTCTAATTTCATGCCAGAAAATGAACCGATAACATTTAGTTTATCTTTATTAATAGTTAAATCATTTTCATACCAAGAAGAAATGATGGTTTTTCTATGCTCAGAGAAATTTTTAAAAGGAGAAATATAATGAACTTCAAATTTATTCCTCCAGGCTGGTGAGGAGGCTCAGCATTTAAAAGCACTGGTTGCATTTCCAGACATCCAGACTTCAGTTCTCAGGAACCACATGCTGGTACAAGACCATCTATACAGGGATCTCATGTTCTCCTCTGGTACATGAAGACAGAGCACTCACACATTTTTTTAAAAATCCATAAATAAATATACTTTTTAATTTATTCCTTATGGAAAGAAAAGGTGGGAGAGAAGATAATTGAAGAAAGGGGAAAAGAAAATTGGAAAAATACAGACGGGAGCAGAAGAAATGGATACGATTTTTAAAAAATGGCCCAGAGATGAATTTATAATAACCCACATCAAAGTCATGCTTTGGGTTGTTCAATAACTATGACCCAGAGAATCTATATGCATTGATGGTAAACCCATTAAATCACCTATAACATTGATCTTACTTTGACCCCAATTTACAACTTATTAAAGAGTTTAAAGCAAGGCAGATAAAACCATGGTGTTTACAGCAGTTCTTGGAGCAATGTTAGTTTCCTAAAATTGGTATCTGCCAGTGTGATTACTTAAAGTAATTATGTGTGTTCTGAAGACGGTTAAAAATTCTGACTTGGAGCCCTGGGACCTTTTCCATTCTTTCCTCACAGTCTACATTTATCCCAAAGGTGATGGCACAATTTGCACTCATTCAGTGTCTCTTTTGTTCATATACTAATTTCTGCTGTTTATGAAACTTCTATGTTCCAATTTTTTCTCTTTAAAGAGCCTTGGCTTCTGTTAAGAGTTTCTGTGAAGGGTCAATGCCCCAGTGTAAGGGAATGCTGGGGCTGTGAGGTGGGAGTGGGTGGGTAGATGGGGGAGCACCCTCAGAGAAGCAGGGGAAGCAGGTTGGGATAGGGGTTGGTGGAGAGGAAAACTGGAAAGGGGATAACATTCAAAATGTAAGTAAATAAAATAACCCCCCCTCAAAAAAAAGTGGATTCTTGTCATCCACAAATCCAGAAATTCTGATCTCTAATGCCACAGAATGTATTTAGAGAGACATCTGTATCAGACATAATTGGTAGAATTGCCTAGAGCCACCATCGAAATGGGTTGGACCTCTATCCACTATGATTAGGAATCTCATGAGAAGGGGATATTATAACATACAGAGCAAAAGGATGAATGCCATATGGAGAACAGAGGTACACTTTCTATAGCCAACCAATACTACAGTGCCAAGAAAGCCACGTTACAGACCCCCTTTTCCTGGCCCTAAGAGAGCACAAGCCCTGTCAACAGTTTAATTTCAGACTTCTGGCCTCTGGAGCTGTGAAATACCATGTGTCTGCTGTTAGCTGGGCAGCTTGGTCTCTTTGTTAGGAAAGTTTCACAGTCCCATGGAAAGGAATTGATACATGGTCAAATTGCTAAAGTTTATACATGTGGAAACACCCACATACTGAGAAAAAAACTTTCTCCCTGGGAAGTAGCGATTCTGTGCTCAGGATGCATGGACACTGTAAATCTTGCTGCCTGTAGTAGGGTATTTTTCTCCTTGTGTTTGAGGTTTAAAGGCAAGAAAATAGAGTATTCTAAGTAGGCAGGTTTCTCACTATGTTACTATATGTTTGTAGTTTATACTGAAGAAATAAATAAAAGAAAAACACTGACACTTGCAGTTTTTATTGGATTGCTGCTTTGAGAAAACATATACATTGAATTTTAAATTGAATTTAAAACAAATTTAGAAAATAGCTAATTTTTATGAACTTTCAGAGAAACATGTACAAACACACTAGGATTGCTAACTTTAGGAATGCTAGGGTAGAGATGTTTCTGGCACTATGTGAACATGGATGAAGAAAATATTATTATTACAGAGACATCACTTGGAAGAGAAGCTGAATGTGCCCATTCAAACCAGTGATTAAGAGAGAAATCATAAATTCCATTGCACTAAAACTAAGTTTTGCCAAATGAACACAAATTTATTCAACTGAGAAAATATAAAAGGGCAGGGGGCCCGAGCCTATGTATACTTACACAGAGATCACTTTTATGGTGATGTGAAGACAAAAGGTAGATTTCTGGACAAATATCATAAAATGAAGCTGAGAAAGAAATGAGGGTTAAGGCTGAAACACTGAAAGACATGAATAAGACTGAGAAGTACCTAACTTAGTTGTCCTGCAATAGGGAAAGATTTACATTCCATCATACATGTTTTTATGTTTAATCCGAACAAGTTTTAAAATCATTATAATTTTTCATCCACAACTTCTCTTCCTTGATCAGAATTGTGTCAGTGTATCAGAAGTCTGCTCACTTAGTAATTCAGCTTAAAAAGACTGGGTCTTCACCTATGGCTAAGTAATCTTTAAGCCTAAATATCCCAGAATTTCATAATGTCTTAACCCAGGTATAAAGTTGATAGTTTCTGTGTTCATGGATACGACAACTTACAACTATCACTTTTGACTCACAAGCAATATTTGGGCACTATTACATGCTCTGAACATTGTGGCTCGCTCATTTGCTTAGATATTTAATAAATCTCCTCAGCGTGTGCTGGGGGACGACCACATTGTTTTATGACAAGTGGAAGCTGCCCCAGCAATTCTTCCAGTAGGCTATAGGCTGCTAAGCATGTTGCCCTATTTAATATGAGCAGCTGTTAGAACACTAATAGTTGTTGAACATCGATAATGAGATACACATTGATCTGCTGGCTCACATAGTTCATCCTCATTAAATACGTTAGTATTTTATAGTTTAAAAATTTGAATGTCCCTTAAAAACATGTGCTGTGGAAGCCTGGACTACACCAAGGGAAGTGGGGGACCAATGGTGAGAATTTTTCAGAGAATGTCAGGTCATTGTCTGCTTTTACTTCCTGATGTTCATAACCAAAATAGACCTTTTCTCTAACATTGTGATGTATGAGGTTGCCACTGAACAGAGCAGCAGAGCAAGTAAGCTATTGGAAACCTTTATACTACTGAGAAGAAATAATTATTTTCCATTGCGTTGCTAAAGGAAAAACCAACTTTGGTGTTTAGTGATATGAAAGGAAAGTTAACTAACACATTATAGCCTGATAATTCATTTTCTAGACAAGATTGCCATTCTAAGGCCTAGTGGCTTTCATGGAAAATTAGAACAGAGATATACTTAACATTTGGGTCTGGCTTCATAGTGAATGTTCCTGCTGTACACAGGATCTATAATTTTCAACATTGAAGAGTATATTGGAAAGATATGAGACAACAATGCACCTGTGCTAATGCAGTATGCATCTTCGCTGTTTCTGCAGTGGTTGTTGTCGTTGTTGTCATTGTTGTTGTCGTTGTTGTTGTCGTTGATGTCATGTTGTTGTCGTTGTTGTTGTCAGTGGTGGTGGAGGTGGTGGTGGTTGGTAGGTTGGTTGTTATGGTTTTTGTTGTTGTTGTTGTTGTTGTTTTGTTTTGTATTTTTAATATAAAGTTGAAAGGTAGCCAAGTCCTGCTTTCAGAGCTGCTGCTAAAATCCAACATCAAGGGATAGAATAATTTGGACATTTGGACATTTGCCAAAATTGGGAGGAAACTAATTTCCATTGACGCATTTCATTCCAATAACTCTCCAGAAGGAAACTTGTCAAATTTTTATCTTCTAGATAAGAAGTCAGGATGGGGAGTAAGTTGAAAATGACTCAAGGACATGTGCATAGCACTGGTATTTGTTACATATATAGTTATTATTTCTTAAAAGAAATAAGGAAAAAAGGGTCACACGAATCTCTGATATTGCTCAACATTCTCCAGACTACTTTTTTTAGAGCAGAAAGAAGTAGAATGTCCCTCTTTTTGCTATGAGGCACAATTAGCAGTCAGGTACTAAAGATTTCTGTGTATGGCTTCCATTTTCAGATAGAAAATGATATCTGCTTTTAACAATTTATCTATGTGACTAAATATAAGCCAAAGAAAACAGTTCATATTCATTCCACAGAGGGAAATCTGAGGTTGAAAAAAATCAATATAATAATTGACAGGCCCTGGAAAATGCTAACTGCATGACAGAAGGAGTTGCTAACCATAAAATTTCAATACAACCTTCCTTATTCATAAGATTAGCGAGTAGATTGGGAGCACAGTTATAAGAAATCGCAAGCTCCTGAGCTGGGACAAGCAGCTAGCATCAGGTTTGTAGAGCTCCACACTCAAAGAACTACTTGCTAGAAGGGACAGGACTAGCATATACAAACACAAAGTGTTAAGTAATCTTTTTTTGTTCAAGGTCATTTCAAGTAAGCCCCTTGGGACATAGCCACAACTTTGTCAATACACTCTAATATGACAGCATCAAGGAGCTTATTAAAATGAATTACTTGATAGGATTTATTCATTACATTGACCGAGCCTGTAAAAACAAACCAAAACAAAGAAAAGTATAAACTAGTCTTGAGATCATAAGGACATAGAATTGAATGTGCAGTGTGCATGTATATTTCAGTAATCCAGAAGGACAGTGTGCTACTGATTACATCTCCCAAATATGATCTACGTCAGCAAAAGGTTGCCAAGTCAGTGTTTAAGCATGTAGACGGCCTGTAAAGTGGTTTTAATAAACAATGAGAATAATACTTAAACATTGTGATTTTTAAATAATTCTAAATTGAGAGAATGGTAGCAGCGATACCCCAACTACAGTTTATATGATTTTATATATCCTTAACTCATAATGAGTGCTAAGGATTAAAAATGGTATACAATATTGGATAATATATCACATCGTTTTTCAGATATTTTACTAATGTCCTTCTCTTTGGCTACACTATTTTTCCTCCAATCTTATCCTATGAAAATGTCATGTGTTTCTCTTTGCCTTTATGTTCCTCTAGTTTTTTGTCTTTCCTCCCTCTTGTCATTGATTGTCCACACTACCCATGACCTTTTTTCAGAAGTCCTTGTCAGGTTTTCTTCTTTTCATATAACATTTCTCATATTCACTTTGAGTTAAATGATGCTTTATCATGGTCAAAGAATTATTGTAGATTTTGAGAGAGAATACTAGTTTCAGAGTCAGGTAAATTTTTTATTTTATCGACAGAAAAGATGACTTATTCCAAGTCTTGGTAATCATATACATATATACTATGTAGTAAGTAAATTAATTAGTTAGCAACCCAGCAGTCTATATTTTGTTTGCTGGATATATTTTACTAATTCCAGTTCACAGCCATATGAGAAGAATATCTTATTCCCTCTAGAAAATATGAATGATTATGAAATATATTAAAGGGATTAATAATTTATAAATATTTTGGAGGTAAAGGAACTAAGGCTAAGAAACTATTCTATTGTTTTTTAGAACTTTGCCCACTGACTGTTACCATTCATCAATTAGATACAAGAATTATGTTACTACTCTAAAAATGATTTTCTTTTCAACTGTCTTTCTACATTTATTTCCGTCTCGAATATCTGTGACATTTCACTATGCTTTAGTTATGCAAAGTCTTGATTGTATCAATATTTACATATACTGGTAGTCACATAATTTAATTATTACCCACTGTAATAGTGTTTTATAATTTAATTTTAGTTCTATGATTAAATATACAGTAGCTGTACCATATGTAGTTGTATTCACTCTACCAAGAGAGTTTATTTCTATTTTCATGGGTACAGACTAAATATAATAAAAACACTACAAACATAGCTCTCCTTGTTCACTGTGCATCTTAATAAACCTTTCCTAGGTTTTGTCTTTTTCTTCCTAAAGCAAAGGGATATTTTTGCTAGTTTTGTTTGTTTGTTTGCTTGCATTGTTTGTTGATTTGCTTGCTTTTTGAAAAGCCAAAACAAAAGAGTAAAATTCACAAAGGATATTTTATGTATCAAAATTGATACACATGAGAAGATTAACCAAGAAGAAAGGATCAAGATACAAAAGGAGGAACTCTCAGGGTACATCTGATGTGCAAAGTCTAACAGGCAGAGTCCATCGCCACTACACTATAAATAGCAAAAGACACAACACAGAGGTTAAAATAATGGTTATAGTGGCTGTGAATTGTACAGTAAAAGTTATAAGATAAAGTATAGCCACAAAAAGAATCAATTCATTAATGATCAGGGTACAGAACTGGACACTGAACATGGTCTTGATTTTGTTTAAAGGAAATGAATGAATATAGAGACACTGAGCATGTTCCTTTGCATATGTAAAGTACTGCAAGCATATGCATTCATATTATGCAGGTGAACAAATAAAGGACATCAAATCTCTGAAAGCTGGTGTTAAGGCCATTTTGTTTTTTCTGTATCCTGGCATTTTACATGGGTGCTATGATCCAGACTCCAGTTGTCACCGTTGGACAGGAAGCTCTCATAACCACTGAGTTATCTCTCTAGATTCTAATATAACCTGTAAGTATAAAAGGATACACTCCTGCAGTATTTTTGTGCCTGATAATCTATATAGTATATACTTAAATTATTTACTGAACATAAATTCTTTCCTAGCAATTATGCTTGGAGCATAAATTTCTTCTTTATTCCAACATGCACTTTTTATGGTTTCTATGCTGAACAACAGTAGTGAATAGTTGATGTTTTAAAGAAGTGGCACAACAGTAAAACCAGAAACTCTTTATCAAAACTGAACCTTTCTATTTATTTATTTATTTATTTATTTACATTCCAGATTTTATTCCCCTCACCTGGTCCACCCTCCTACTGTTTTTCTTATTCACCCACATGAGAAGTTAGCTGTTCAATACAAATAGTGTAGGTCACCTGAAAAACACATAGAATAATTGTAACTGCTCTAGGAGCCTTTGAAGTTATAGATTGAGCCAGTGGGAAATTAGCCAGATTGCCATTACAGCAGAAAAGTGCCGGAAGGCCCCAGCAGCCGGTGTAATTATGCAAGCTTTGTGAGCCTTGAACATTTTGTGATTGTAATGTGTGCTCTCAGCCTTCATAAAGTTCTCGACCAACCTGCATCCTTTAAGCTTCTATCTGGCCTAAGGCTGAGTGATGAAATAGGGAGAGAAAAACAAATATTGCATAATATATTTTTTTCATAACAGAGCTTTCTCTGCGTGTGCTTGTGGCTTCCACTCACACTTTTGCGCTACAGTGAACAGCCTGTCTCAGAAACAATGCCCTTTGAATGGAGCCTTTGCCTAAAGAACAGACATAGACACAGCTGTGTGTGATTACAGAAGCTGAATCATAAAATAAGCCAGCTGGGGACAGGCAGGGGTCATTGATAAGATAAGGGCCTCATCAGTGTCTTAAATTTTCAGGGCAGGATTCTGGTGTATGTAAGAAGGACTCAAGTGGGATGAATGTGGACTTCTTTATTGGAAGTAGAACAACTAAAGGAAAGGGTATAGAGGAGAGCATGCTTCTCTTAGTTAAAGTTACTGTTGCTGTGATGTAAAACCATGAGCAAAGCGACATGGGAAGGAAATGTTTGTTTGGATTATACTTCAGCATCACTTTTCATCAGGAAGAATGTCATGGCAGAAACTAAAACAGTGCAAGGACTTGGTGTTAGGAGCTGAAGCAGAGGTCCTGGAGGAGGAGTGCTTCCTGACTCACTTCTCATAGCTTGCTAAACCTGCTTTCTTACAGAACACAGGACCATCAGCCTAGGGGTGATTCCATCTACAAAGAGATGGGTCCTCACCCATGAATCACTTAGAAAATGGTTTTATAGGCTTTACAATAACCTAATATTATAGAAGCATTTTTTTTCTATCTAAGTTTCCTCCTCTCAAATGTTTATAGCTTTGGTTAAGTTGATAAAAAACTACCCAGTATGCAAACTTTACAATCCAAATACCATTACAGTCACAAAAGACCAAACCCCAAGTGAAGGGGAAAATTATCATTCTCATAAGAAAGATTTCTATTGCCTTTTTACTTGTGTCTGGAGAAGGAATTCCAGATGAACTGAGACTAGAGAATGAATGAGTGTGTCCCATCCAAGTCAAGGAGTGAAATGTTTCTTGTGTGTGACCTTTGATTCTTCTGCAGATCCCTTGCCAAAGACAGCACTACAGACAAGGAGCATATGTCTGGGAATATTCAGCACAAACATTGTGTATGACATTCACCTTAAAATTTGAAAGGCAGAGATCACATTAAGAATGTAGAGAAATTATCAATTTCCCCATACACAGTTCCCCACGCACACAAAGCTCATTAATCAGGAGTTTCAGAGCCCCTTGATACTCTTCGAAGTCTGCAAGCCCTTATTAGCAATAACTGATGCCCCCAATGAGAGATTTCTTATTGCATTCTCTCCAGGGAATAAAGGAACATTTCTCTAATCTCTAAACTAACCCATGTTGGATGCATACAATTCATTCTCTCTCTCTCTCTCTCTCTCTCTCTCTCTCTCTCTCTCTCTCTCTCTCTCTCTCTCTCTCCAGATAAGAACAACTATGCAAAGATGCAAAGAGAAGTCTACTGCTGCTGGCGAGTATTAGTGATTCAAGAGTGACCATGTGGTCAAGCATTTCCTACTCCACTGTTCACAAGACCATTGCTTGAAGACTTTGTTTTAAACTCTCAAGGAGGAGCTAGAATTTCCTCAATACATTTCTGGAGTCAAGCAATTCAATTCACAAAAGAAACCAAAGACCTCTTTCATCACTGTCTTCCTGTAACTTTACAAAGTATAAACATTCTACTGCATCACTTGAAAAACGTTTCTGTAATTAAGTGTTCAAAGAAACAGAAGAGATTGTATTAAAACTGCATAATTAGCTCTGCTATTTATGTTATGTTACATCCATTGATTTACACTTAGGAGTAAGGAAAGTATTGTCAACTACTGTTTAGTACTTTTTGTGTTTCTTAACACCAAATTCCAAACAAGGAACTGTGAATAAAATGTGACAAAGTTATAAAAATTGAGAGAATAATGATTAGATACTTAAATATAATCTCACAATAATTTCCTTAGTATGCATTCTCTCCATGAATCTGTGATTTTCTTATGTAGCTAGAGAATGAATGCACACAATTACAAAAATTTTGCTCTCTGAATACTTTCAACTTTCTTCAAAAGACATGCATATTTTACAGATAATTGTATATCTAACTGGCCTATATGTTGCAGTTTTAAGAATGGGTGTGATCCAAATGTACACTGTCACACACATACAACACACACACACACACACACACACACACACACACACACTCACATACACACACACAATCTCAACCCAATTCTACAATGGGATTTTCTTTGGGCAGGTCATATATTTTCATAGATATTTTGGGGAAAAAACTAATATAAGTTTTGGTTGGTTCTTTACTCTCTTCCATCTGTAGTTTTTGATCCAACTTAAATAGCGGTTGAGAAGATTGTATTTTTTTTTTTTTTGTTTGACAATAGACATTTTTCTGTTTTCCCATTGAATAGAGAGAATTTGGGCATCCTGGCTTCTTCTAAGTTACTTTTGTTTAGGGACTGAATTATTCTTTTTTAATTTTTTTTGTTTATTCTTCTTTCATATATTACCTCTGAACTACAGCCATCCCAATCACCTTCCATTATCCACTCCTCTTCTAACTCCCTTAAGTAAGAGGTAGTCCTCACAGAGATATTAACCAAACATAGCTTATCAAATTGCAATAAGATTAGGAACCTCACCTCATATAAAGGCTGGAGGGGGCAACCTTATAGGAGGAAAAGCAACACAATAGTAGGCAAATATTCAGAGACATATTCTGCTCTCAGAGTTCCACAAGCATTTCACAATGAGACCAAGCTACACAACCATAACATTCATGAGGGGGCTTAGGTCAGACCCATGCAGGTTCCCCTGATTGTCTGCTCAGTCTCTGTAATCTCATATAAGCCCAGGTTAGTTGACTGTGTATCTTCTCTTTACCCCTCTGCCTTCTAAAATCCTACATCTCCCTCATCAGCAGTATTCTTCAAGTTCTGCTGAACGTTTGGCCATGGGTCTATGCATCTGCTTCCATCAATTGCTAGATGAACTCTCTGTTGTCTTATCCTTAGAGTAAGTTATTTTTCAGACATTCTTGTTTTTTCACATTATTCTGACTAAAAGCACCTTGAGCAGGTATTTTGTAATCTCCCCTGTCTCTGGGTTTAATGCTTGTTCACAATCAGCTTGTGGTTAGCAGAAATCTCTAAGGTAGTTGGGGAATAACTTTGTTCTTAAATTTTAACTTTTTTAAAAATTGGAAATTAAAATAAACACAACTTCAGTTAATATAATCACATAGTTATAACTGAACTACACTAAGAATTATATGCTTCTGTTGAGTTTACAGGGTAAGCTAATTTGAGCAATAATTTTCACTCAAGGGAGCTGTGGAACTAACAATACAAATTCCATATCCACATATACATTATTTATATGTATTTGATTAATGTCATGGATTCATTCATTTTACAGCCAGAGTACATATGTCTTCTATCACATAAAATTATAGGACAATGTTTGATCTTCTATGTTTACCAATTCTCCAAACCACAATCTTTGAAGAGTAACAGAAATTCAACCATTTTAGTTTGTTTCCTCTTGAACCCATCCAAGAATATGGCAGCTATGGCTACCACTATAATAAGTATAATTCACATTGAAAATGACTGGCTCTAATATCTACATCTATTCCCTTCAATCTCCACTGAAAAGTCTTGAAAATCAGTCTCATTCACTTGCAGAAAATTGCCTTTATCATTGCATGAACTTCAGTGAACACCCTCTCATTTCCAGAGAAGTTATATTTACTCAGAACCAGAAAAATGTTACTTTTTTTTCAGTTTACTTTACTCAAACTGGAAAATTTCTAAGAAAAACTCTTAAATTCTCTGTGGTTCATTGTAGCCTCATGGTGTGGAATGTAAACATATCCGCACAGGATTTGAGCTGTAGGGCAACTCAAATTTTCTTTTCATTAAGTAAATTACTAAACTATCTGGTCTGATTATGGAGTGGTTATTCTTTTCATGAAATTTGGAAATACAATCCTCAATGGGGCATTTAATCCTCCAAAACAAAGAAGGGTATGCTCCATCCTTTTCTAAGGAGCAGTGGTGATTTAAGCCAGAGCCTTTGATGGCATGTGCTACAATCACCTCAGAAGATGAAACATCATTCTCTTTTTGCTGACAGAGTTTTTGAGAAAAGTGCACAGTGGTGCCACATATCATGTGTGATCCTGAAACAGGGTTATTCTTCCTTGACAGAGGACACAAATCGTGAGTAGCCTCCTCCTGACACAGCAGGGTCATCCCTATTATAAATTGCATCACATAGCTCAAGTTAAAATAAAATGCTCTGGGGATTGAACAGGCTGATTTTCCTCACCTTTCAGTGGACTGGCTCAGAGGTCCACACATCTCAAAATGCATCACTCTTCTGCTCCTGCCAATGGCTGTGTCCTACCACTCTGGTAGCCTGAAGTCCCTGTCCAAAACATCCATGCCTCTGGAACTACTCACGCTTTCCTGGCTCTGCTTAATAATTCCTCCTAGTCCTTACTGCTATACTTCTGTCGTTCCTGATTTTTCATTAAATTTCTGTTTCACATGCTATGTCATCTACAAGAGCATGAATAAGGGAAGACAATAATTGTTTATGTTTTCACCTAATATCTGTATTCATAGAAAAATAATACCATATACTAAGTGTTTAAAAATGATGTTTTAAACAACTTTTTTGGTTTATACCTTGGAAACCAAGTTCTGATGCACACTTGGCAACTTCTTGACAGCTGAGCCTCATCCCTAGTCAGGAGTTAGTGGACTGGAAGTAAACTGACAGAAGAGTGTGTTTCCATCCTCTCATATCTTGGACACAAATAGGAAAAGGAAGCATGACCTCTTCATAACATTTAGGCTCCTTAAATCTAAAAACCAAATGTGGATAATTTTATTTCTTCCAAATAACTTATTGAATTTTATAATAGAAAGAGCCTCCTTTTAACGTTCAATGTATGTACGTAGCTTAACATATTTTCAACTTGATTTTCTATATTACCTAAATATTAAAAGGACAATATGATACTGGATTTTTGTAAGATTCTTGTGACCATAGTAGGCCAAGTACTAATTGACTATATTTGTTAGTTCACATAAGTAATTTTTGAAAGAACCATGTATCCAGAACAATATTTACCCATAACAAGAACTCTCTTGAAATACCTTTGTCAGGACCAACATTTTATTTTGTGAGACTTGTAAATATATACATTTCTGTGAATATTGTTAACTATTATTATATGGCTCCTTTCACCCTGGGGGACTATATATAAATATCTATATCTTTCATATATTTTTAGATATGTTAATGTTTTTCCATTGTTATCAATTATTCCAATCTTGCAATATTGAAGACAGCAAGTGATTGAGAGTCACAGACATGTTTTGAAAACTTATAAGTAGTTTGGATGTGTTGAATATACTCCTTTCAAATAGGCACACTGTCTGACTTTAAAAGGTATGTTACACAGAAGCCAAATCTTTAAGATTATATCTAGTTTTTTCTATATTAATAGTTGAAGCTGATCGAGGGATGTATTGTAATAACATAGACCATCATGTATATCATGCAGAGTGTTCTGGAGAGTGGCTCTCATATCTGAAAGTTCACTCTCTGGTTAAACAAACAGTGAAGCATTGAGGTTGTTTCTGAATTCCCTGATTACTGATGTTAAGTTTAAAATCACTTGCCAAAACTATCCGCTTGTAATATTACTTAAATGCTGTGATTTAAGTTTCTATTGGTAGACAGACATAGTTTCATTTGTCTACATTCTTGCAAGTGTTCCACCAAAGGATGTGTCACAAGTAATAATGCAGAGCAAATGGTTAAAGGCGATGGAAGTGACAGTAATTCATCTTGTGCCATTTTGATGGTTAGTAGCTATGGCAATCATTCCAAATAAACATTCCCAGCCTTTCCTCTTCAGTGAGGCTATGAAAATAGCCTCCAGGCTGAGACAACACACATGTCATCACCATGGCTTTGATGGGTTTATCACGCGAAGAGACAGGCAGCAGTTCTCAATAAGCCTCCTTTGGAGAAGTCTTCTCTTGGGTCCACTAGATTGCTATGGTTATGGGGTTTCCCAAAGCACCACATACTCCTCTCCTATCTCCAGGACCCATAGCTTACTATTTCAACCATACTTTTTATTATTATTACAGGAAACTTTCCATCAAAAGAGAACCCACATTATAACCATTTACTCTTCACTTTCCTTGTCACTTTTCTTCCTTGTCAAAATGAGATGGAGACAAAGCTTTCCCTTTTGGAGCAGTGCAACCCTATTGGCTAATGCAAAGACAGGGACTCTGAACATCAGAAGGGAATCCGTTTCTCACAACTCTAATGACATCTTCTCTTTGTCACTTCAATACTTCAGTATTTCTCATCACGAATTGATGCTATATATTAGATACAATATACTTCAGTATACTTCGGAAACATAGACAAAACTTCGATCACTGTAGCAACGATGGGCACTAGACTTAATTTCCTTATATAACTTGGAAATAAAAACTTTTAATATGGTCACACCTAATATCAAAAAATAAAATTGTAAGTTAATTGACATGATATTTGAAAGAATTCTCCAAGAAAAGCATTCCCAGATACAAACTTTATTATCAAGATTCAGTTTATACATATATGAAAACCTCACATTGAATAAAATCATGCTGTATAACTAACATGCAAAGAAAACACTGAAGACCTCTAGATTTGTTTCTAGTGAGTTAAATACTCTTATTTTTCAGACAGATAATTAAAAGTTTTATCTTTTCTTAAATGATGTTTGCTTACCTTGTTCCTATATGTATATCAATCAATATATTCATAAAATATATTTTTCAGGTAAACCATTGTTTCTCATTCGGTCACCATAGCACAAACATTTTCAATTGCCTCAAATAAAATAATCATCCACTGAAATTTGATGAAAGCTTTGAATGGACCCCTAATTTCCTACTGTTCTTTTGCCAAGTGTAACATGTCTATTTCTGTCACTCATTGTTCCACCAGTATTGGTTGAGCACAGTATGTTAAGACAGATCAGTTCACAGTGTTGTAAATGACCTCTGCTTTGGACTTCTAAGAATTCATTCTTACGGATGAAAATTTGATCTATAAGTACATCTCATTATTACACACTCTTGTCTTTAGGGGAAGAAGAAAGCACATCCACATTATAGAGTTATTATGCCTAAGTATGCACATATTTCATTCAGTGAAATGTTTTGTACCCTATGTCATATTAAAGGATCAGGTTTGGTACAATAATTGAGACTATGTCGGGAAATGTATGAAATAAGATTGCATTCCCAGTTTAAGAACCTTAGTCACTTGCTATGCTTCTGTTTCTCTCCCATTTTTGAAAATTTTGTAGGTCAACCAGTTTTCTTTATAGGTTCTCAAATAATCCAGTCAACTCACAAATTCCTTGTACTTTTAAATATATATGGACTGCAGATGACTGATCTCATCCAGAGGAGTAAAAACAACTAACTCATTTATAACACCTGGAAGCTTTCTCAGGGTAATGGCATTAGTACCTATCCTGTCTGGCACATTTCCCAAGGTCCTTGCCACACCCATGACCAATTTCCCCCTCTAATATGTAGGAAGGGGTGTAAGAGCAAAAGGAGGTGGAAATGATATTCAGTTCCAAATATTCATTCTCTGAATCAGTAGAAAACTGTCTATAAACCACATATTTGGAAACAAAGAAAAATTCTGATATTTTAATATTCTGACCTATATTTTGCTTTTATAATGAGAATTTTGACATTATCCGATGCTACTATGATGAGTGATTCCAATATCCTATGTTAATCGACATATTATTAAAATGAATGATTTTTTAATGATATCTTACTATATCAGTTTTGAGCAGGATAATAAAGGAGAACCCTAAATATTTTCCTCAGAATAAATAATAACTAATTTTTAGAGACCAGAAAAACACATAAAAGTATAAAGATAAGAATTAAACTTGTACAAATGAATACACTTTCTCATTAGTGTAGTGAATATTTGATTTTCTCCTAAATAGTTTGCAATTATAACAAAAGTATGGTGACAAATGTCTGAGCAATTAAAACTTACAGCTGTTTCCAATTACATCCATATGACAAATTATTACATCTGGTAATTAGTAACTTAAACTCAAAATTTTATAATATCTCATGTACATTATAATATATCTCTATGGACAAATTTATGTATTACATATAACAATTATACAGCATATAGATAATTTTATCAATTATTATATTTTCAATTTTCTTATTTGACAACAGCAAAGTTAATATTTGTGTTTTGAAAGAAATATTTATTTCCATTAAATAGGAAATTTATATCTCAACTTATATTTATTTTCAGCTTTATATTAGTGTTTGAATTCCTTGCTGGCCAAATTCTCTCTCATTTGCCTCATGATTTATTTTAGTGTCTGTACCTGTCTTAGTCAGGGTTTCTATTCCTGTACAACATCATGACTAAGAAGCAAGTTGGGGAGGAAAGGGTTTATTTGGCTTACATTTCCAAACTGCTGTTGATCACCAAAGGATGCAGGACTGGAACTCAAGCAGGTCAGAAAGCAGGAGCTGATGCAGAAGCCATGGAGGGATGTTCTTTACTGGCTT
>NC_034596.1:91324531-91404859 GCF_900095145.1 Mus pahari
AAATGCCCCACAGCTGGATCTCATGGGGGCATTTCCCCAACTAAAGCTCCTTTCTCTGTGATAACTCCAGCTGTGTCAAGTTGACACAAAGCTAGCCAGTACAGTACCCATGGACATCTCTCTGTTTAATTGATTCTGTGTATTTCAATTTGCATTTTTCTGAAATTTGTTTCACTGCCAGTTTAGCATTTGAATGTCAGCCTCTAATTCCTGCAATTTTTGTGGACACCGGAAAGTAGATGAGTCACTAATTCTTTAAATCATTTTCTATTTGAGGGGAAAAGAAATCTTAACGTAAGATGAACATTATCAAATTCTCAGAATGAAATTTGCGCTTTTAGAGTTTTGTTAGCTTGGTTTTGTTTTATTTCTTTATAGCTAGAAAATCTTGGTGTTGTCTCTGTGTTCAATTGTATCCCACATTTTTTTCACCCCCACCAGTTATATTAGCGTTTTGCTTTTAACTAAACTTGATAATTAAACATTAATTTCTGTATAAAATCTATTATGTCATTCTCTCAGTCTCCTTTCTATTCCTGAATATCATTTCTTTATAAGAATACATTTTCATTTTAATCCCAGATGTGAGGATATGGGGCTGCTTTGTAGCAGCTGACTTTTATTTGCCTCGTGATCTAGCAGAGGCAGGGTTTTGCCAGCTGCAGACAGTTTCTGTAATTTTGTGACATTTGGAATTCTGGGAACTTTTCAGAGGGTATATAATAAATGCTAGAGCCCCAGTGGGAGGCGTTGATGGTTGTTGGTCTCCCTACTACCTTTTCTCTCCTAACTGGTGATAGGGAATGAGACTGGGGTAGGGGATAAAGGGTGGGGACAAGAACCCACAAAGTAGTAAAGACATGTCAGACCTCTGTTCACTGTGTTTTTAGCCTCACAAGCAGTGTGGGCTTTGTCTGGCAAAGCAACTCCATGGCGCATGTGTTGTTGGCTAGTGGGGAATTCGCTATAGGCTTCAGTTGGTTCAGTCAGGTCCCCCTGGCTTTACCATCTTGTCGTTCCTTACTGTGCATCCCTCTGAGGAGAGCCCACAGGCACTCAAAGCACAGTCCCGAGTGAGTATAACTTCGGTGCTTTCTTTTGAAATTTCCCAGTTCTTAATTAAAAAAAACAAACAAAACAAAACATCGTTAGGAAGTACTCTGATTAACAGTAAAGAGAAAACTGAATGGCTGAGTAGGAGGATTGGCTGTAGCCTATATGTGTGGTGACATCTCATGGTACAGAGCCATGATCCTGCGTGGGCAGGTCCTTAAGGAAAAAACTCACCCCCACTCTCTTCCCATTGATGTTAGATGATGTCATCCTCTGCTATATATGTATCTGGAGTCCTGGCTCCCTCCATATCTACTCTTTACTAGGTGGATTAATCCCTGGGAGTTCTGAGTAGTCTAGTTAATTCATATTGTTTTTCTTTTTTTTTTTTTTTATTACTTTCTTAAGCAAATTTTCTTTATTCAGTCTTATTTAAAACATTATTTCCTCAAGGATCCCTAGCCTATGTACATCACTCATTATACTTTTAGTTTTGTTTTTTAATATTTTCCAGAACAAATGATAAACTTTATGTAAATTTGTAAAATGAGTAGCTTTAACATTAAGTCTAAGGTTGTATGAGAATATCATATATATGATGCTCTTTATTCTAATGCTTGAGATTTCATACATTATAAGTTATTAAATAGTATTTATTTTTATTTTTATTTTTTTTTCTTATGGGATCGCAATCCCCTTCAGCTCCTTCAGTCCTTCCATTGCAGTCCCTAGGGCTTTGTCTGATGGTTGGCTTTGAGTATCTGCATCCATATTAGTCAGGCTCTGGCATAGCTTCTCAGGAGACAGCTATACCAGGCTCCTGTCATCAAGCACTTCTTGGCATCAGCAATAGTGTCTGGGTTTGGTGTCTGGAGATGAAATGGATCCCTGTGTGGGGTGGTCTCTGGATGGCCTTTTCTTTTCTTTAATTTTATACTTGATCACTTATTATCCCTTAATAGATAAGAATTTCTTTCAGAAGATGATATGTTACATATAATTCTTATCTTCTTACCCACAGAAGAAACATAGAACAGTCACTATAACCATAAGATTTTGATTCTTTGAGCTCACATTTTTTTAATGTAAAAAAATGGGGATTATAGCACTGAATATTTCTTAAAATGTATCAGAATGAAATGAAGCCACTTAGTCATAAACTTTTCTGGGTGACATTTTCTAATATTTATTACTATTATAGGATCCCTTCAAGAAAATTGAAGAAAAGTTGTAATTTGACATTCAGGAAAATAATGACAGAATTTACACCTCAAATTCCCTATAAGTTAAAAATATATTAGCAAAAACAATGAAGGTAACAAGTTAATCTGATGTCCATGTAATATGTTTACTATTGCAGACACACATAGGTACTTACATATAATATTGATTCTATGTATAAGAAACTATTGTCTTCCCAAGTCTGATGTCATAATTAGACATATCAGTGAAGGCATTTTTAAAAAAAATATTGTACCTCTGAGAGTTATTCTTCTGTAATATCTATAGCTGTTGGTCATTGTTATTTTTAATGTTTACTGCTTATGCTGATCTTTGCATCTCCCATCATTTATTGGTCAGCTTCCAAATATTTTTATTAAATTTCTGAATCCCTTTTCTGTAGACATACCTTCTTTACCACTGTACTGGGTAGTTTTGTGTCCACATGACACAGGCTGGAGTTATCACAGAGAAAGGAGCTTCAGTTGGGGAAATGCCTCCATGAGATCCAGCTGTAAGGCATTTTCTCAATTAGTGATCAAGGAGGGAGGTCCCCTTGTGGGTGGTGCCATCTCTGGGCTGGTAGTCTTGGGTTCTATAAGAGAGCAAGCTGAGCAAGCCAGGGGAAGCAAGCCAGTAAAGAACATCCCTCCATGGCCTCTGCATCAGCTCCTGCTTCCTTGAGCTGCCTGAGTTCCAGTCCTGACTTCCTTGGTGATGAACAGCAGTATGGAAGTGTAAGCCAAATAAACCCTTTCCTCCCCAACTTGCTTCTTGGTCATGATGTTTTGTCCAGGAATAGAAACCCTGACTAAGACAACCTCTAACTACATCTATGTAACTGTTTTCTGACATGGTTAAAACTTTAAACCTTTAAAATCTGGTACTGTATATTCAATCTTGGCTTAAATGCTACCAATTAAAATAATGGATAATGGATAAAATGTTCAAAATTAAACATTAAATACAATCCTAAACCCTGATGAAATGATATCATTTGCAAATATTTCAAAGAGAGAAAACCTAAATTCAACGGTTCATCTATATCCGAGGATGGACATCATGAAAGACACAGAGAAGGGAGTAGGGCATCAGGAAGCAAAAAGAAAAGGCATGTGAGGAGGTGATTGAAGACACGAGGTAAAGAAAATAGAAGAGCCCTGGCAACCTTGGAACCAGAGGAAGAAATAGAACCCAATTCTCTTAGAGTTTCCAAAAGGGCTCCCAACTCTCTGTTAGTCTAGAGGGATGCTCTCTTTTCCTTAAGTTGGATTTCAAGTGATCAGAACTGTAAGAAAATAGTTTTCTGATCATGTAAGCTTCTATGGTTTTAGTAATTTGTTATACTATCTCAAGGGAACACAGACTTTATTTTGCTTCCTTAAATCCATCTTTCTTTTGTAGTATATGTGTTTTACTTCAAGAACCAGGAAGTAATTCAATTTCACATCCTAATCTTTCCTTGTCTCAAATATTATTTGCTGTTCCCTTTTGGTCTTTTCTCAGTTAAAGTTGTTTACTTAGGTTTGCTTTGGAGAGCAGATAGGATATCAGTTGATGCTAAGTGGAAACCATATGATATGATAAATGAAATAAAAGCTGATAACATTTTTTTTAAAAAGTGTATGTACAGCTCATCCAATTCACAATGAAATATGTATATGGAAAAGAAAATTATCACAGTTTGTAAAATTAAATACTACTTATTAAAGTGAACCTAATATAACTTTATAACTCCTAAAATATTTTTAAAATCTGTATCATTTACTTGTAACAAAAATTAAATTCATAAATACCGACTTACTTATTTTTAATTTAGAATACATTTGGCTTATTTCGAAGATAGTTTTAGGGTGTACCATAAAAAGAGTGAAGGAGTGAAACAAAGATGGGAAGTCAATCAAAGTTATCAAAAAGCCATAGTGAAGCTGTAGCTACATGCAACTGAGTAGCACAGTAGAGCTCTGCCTACTAGTATAAGCTGGAGATGAGGAAAATCAAGTGATTAGGCACTGGGTAATTGTCATTGGGTGGAGTCTCTTCTTATCTGAAGGATGAAACATCTCTTAGGCAATTTCGTTAGCATGGGAAAACAGAATATTAAGGCAAAGTACAAAAGTAATGGAATACAGAGAATATCAATGGAAATTCAGGCAGATTGCTCTAAATGAAAAATAAGTATGACAAGTCCACAAAAGGGATCTTCTGCAATGACACTGGACACTAAGCTTTTAGTCAAAGTATTGAAAAATCAGTATTTAATATAACTATCATCATTTACAAATGAACACAGCAGTTATGAAATAGTGGCTACAAGTGGCAATCCTGTTAGCCTGGTGATCTTTCTGTTGTGAGCCACTTGCACACAGTAATTCAAACTTGTGTTCTTATCACATCAGTAAAAGAAGAAAAGGCAATATAGAGGTAGGGACGTTTTCTAGGAGTTGCCCCTTTATGAGCAGGTAAAATGTGTACTATGATCCTCCAGCTCACATGTTAATTCTTTATTTTCCTCATGGAAAAGAGATAAACCAATTTCACCATCTCATCAGAAATCTGTTATCCTGGTGTCAAAACACAGCAGAAGTGTATTATTTACTCTTCTTATTTCTGTAAGTGAATACATGACAGAGAGAAGCAAAAAGAAGAAAGGTGTTCTTTCAGGTTTATGGTTTAGGAAGGTAAAAGTCTACAGCTGATAGGGGAAATGCAGAGTGAGTGTGGATTAAGTAGTTACAGGGCACCCACAGTCTGTGAGCAGGGAAATGGTAAATACAGTTCTCAGTTTGCCTTCCCCCTGGTGCCATCTTTATTCATTGAATGACCCATGTTTATCAGATAGCACTGTCTATATTCGGGTAGTTAAACAGCTCTGTCCAGCTATGTTTACAATGAAGGTTAATCATTGCAGAAAGTTTAATAAGAAAGATATAAGGGTTTGGTGGATGGGATGGGGGTTTGCAGAGGAGACACTGGGAAAGGGGATAACAGTTGAAATGTGAATAAATAAAATATCCAATAAACATTTAAAACAAAGAGTTTGGGGAAATAGCTGAGTGGGTAAAATGATTACCATGTAGGCACGAATGCTTGAATTTGGATCTCCTGCACCCTTAAAGCAACAGTTTACAGCTGTAACTGCAGCACTAAAACAAGGGTGGTATGTATTTGAATATCTCCAGAACTTACTGACCAGCCAGTCTAGCTGGAGAGAGAGAGAGAGAGAGAGAGAGAGAGAGAGAGAGAGAGAGAGAGAGAGAGAGAGAGACTTGGGATAATTAGTTGCCTCCTAAAAAGAAGTATGTTTTAAGCACAAGAAGAATTAAATTCTTATTGTTTTGTGATTGTTATATGTATCTATGTATCTCTTCCTATATGGCACAGCTAGAGAAGTGACTCAAGCCCTTGACGAAGCCCAGAAGGACCTGAGTAGATCCCAGACATTGGAAAATTAGAATTTGATTTTGCTTTTGATTGTGACTGTGCCCTGATATTTTTCCCTCTTATAGTAAGAAAGTATTTTAGTGGAGCCCACAGTTAAGAGATTTTTGAATTTCAGAAGAGATTGGATATTTTCAACGGATTGGAAATTTAACATGTAAGAATTTGTAGGGCTGGAGAGATGGCTCAGTGGTTAAGAGCACTGACTGTTCTTCTGAAGGTCCTGAGTTAAATCTCAGCAACCACAGGGAGGCTCACAAATGTCCGTAATGAGATCTGACGCCCTCTTCTGGTGTATCTGAAGACAGCTACAGTGTACTTACATAAAAGAATAAATAAATCTTAAAAAAAAAAAAAAAAGAATTTGTAAAGACTGTGGGACTTTTAGTTATTTAAATCTTGGGGATGAATAAAAAAGTAAGGGTTGAGGCTTAAAAATAAATATACATTCATGTGTATATGCTCAAATATAAGTTATGAGAAATATGCATATATACATGTGTGTGTGTTGTGTGTGTGTAGACTTAACCATCTCTGAAGTTTTGTTTAGATTACAATTTTGTTTAGATTGCCTTATATTTGTGAGATGTTACCTGTAACACCACCTTCTATTTGCCTAATATAATTGTCTGGTAGGCTTACTGTTAAATAAATTCACCCTTTCTAGTTTTTTTCTAAACTCTGGCTAGCTGTTTCAACTTGGTGCTCTGACTTAAACTCCTCTCCAATCTGACTGATTCAATCTGTCTTCTTTTGGCTACTCAGTGAATTGTTCTGCTTAGAAAAACTGACTCTGAATTCCATGAACTGAATTTTACTGACTGTATGAATTCAACTCTACTCAACTTCACTGACTCCATTGAACTCCCTGCACTTTTCTTAAATAGCTTCTCTTTCCTGTGTTGCTCTTGAGAGAGTTGGGCATATTCCATCTCTGACTCATTCTATCATGTCTTTCTCTGATCTGTCACTCTGTCTGCTCCTCAATTAAAAGTCACACTCAAACATGGCAGATTTCTTCTACAAACTGTTTTACTTTAAAAGTGTATACTAAGTTGTGTCTGAATTGCATCTGGATTACACAGACCTATGTCTTTGAATCTGATCCTTTGCCCTAGCAGCCATGTTGCTGAATTAAAATTCATAAGAGTTACCACACATTCTTTCCTGGCATCTCCTCTTTTGGCATCATTTACTGCAAATATTTATGTATTAATTATTATTTCCATTAAAGTGCTTCACTCCCTTAACAAACATGACAGTTATCATAAAGATATATATTATTTTCAGCATTCTAAAATAACAAGTATCCCAGTTCAAAACTCCTTTTTTAAACAATTAAATAGATGACCATCTCACAAACATGAGTGACTTCTACTATGTTTTAGATTACTCATGTTGGCATATTTGCCAGAGTAAATTAATAATAATAATAATAATAAAGGTTTTGCTTTCTGATTTTATTTTATTCCGACCAAAATCTTCACAAAACTTCCCACAGATTTATAGGCTTAAGATAAACTTAATTTGAATTATTCAAATAAAAACAAACTGTTCATAAATCCTAAAGCATTATCATGGATTTTCACTAACTTACTTTCACATCTAAAAAAAAAAAAAATTGAAAATAAGTCTTTCCCATCATCAGTTCAGTACTGCTCATTGCTCCAAGAGGTCAAATTGTCTTTATTGGACATCAATGGGAAGAGAGACCCTTGGTCCACTGAAGGCTCGATGCCCCAGTATAGGGAAATGTCAAGACAGGGAAGCAGGAGTGGGTGGGTTGGTGAGCAGGGGGATGGCGGATGGGATAGGAGGTTTTCAGAAGGGAAACCAGGAAAGGGGATAATATTTGAAATGTAAATAAAGATAATATCTAATTAATAAAAAGAAGAAGAAGAAACACAACTCAGCAGCAAAGATAGACACTCCCTTGGAGTAAAGGGTTGGAAAAGGTATTCCAACCAATTAAACCCAAAAAACAAGGTACAGTAGCCATTCTAATATCTAATAAAATAGATTTTCAATACAAAGTATTCAAAAGAGATAAGGAAGGATACTACATTCAATAAAGAAAACACCCAACAAGACAACATCTCAATTATGAACATTTATATCCCAAATAGAAGGGCAACCACATTTTTACACGAAACATTACTAAAGCTCAAATCACAGATTTAAACCCATATTATAATAGTTGGGAACATCAACACCCAACTTTCAGCAGTGAACAGGTCATTAAAACAGAAACTAATAGAAAATGAATAACTCTCAACTCAGTGACCACTGGGTAATGGAAAATATAAAGAAAGAAATTAAAAACACTTTATATTTTGTTTTGTGCTATTATGGTGTGTTGGTTATTGCATTATCATATTTAATTTTATTTCATTTAAATTTATTACCATCCCTTAGAAGCTTGTTTGTATTTTAGTGGGAAATACAAAAGATGGACCCAAACAGAAGGAGTTGGGAGGAGCTCTGAGGAGTAGATGGAGGGAAAACTGTAACCTGGATATTATATGTGAGGAAAAAAAATGAAATTCAGTAAAAAAGAAAAGGAAACACTGAACTATACTCAATTTATCATTTTCTGTTCCATATTTTCTAAAACATAGTTTCATGTGTTTCATTCTTTTGAAATACACCTTCTGATATGAAGCCTCCAGCATATATACAGCAGAGGACTGCCAGATCTGGACTCAGGGAAGATGCACCTAACCCTCAAGAGACTGGAGGCCCTGGGGAGTCAGGAGGTCTGATGGGGTAGGGGATGGGGAGGTGCAGACATCCTCATGGAGATGGAGATGAAGGATGAGAAGAAGTGTGGGATATGGAACAGTCAGAGGGTGAGCCAGGACGTGGATAAAATCAGGACTGTAAAAGAAGATTAAATAACATCTAAAAAAAGAAAGTATGTTTTTATATAGATATAATATTTTTAGAATTTTTGTTTATGATTTCAGTTTAGTCTGTGGAAACAACTTATATACTGCCTACAAGTGAATGATATGTGTGTATATGTGTATGTGTGTATGTGTGTTTATGTGTATATATATCAATACTATGTATTGATATATACACACATATATATCAATAAGTAGTACATTAGTCTGCTTGACCTACCTGCCTACAAAGATTGCATCCAATTATCCAATTATCCAATTATCCAATTACATGGGATGCTAACCTTGTCCCTAGTAGAGGGCTTTACTGTAATATGTGGTATAACTATGACTAAAATCATGACATTTGCAAGCAAGAAAGCTAAATGATAAACTGGTAATGAGATGAACACAGATTTCCATTGACACTTAATCAGAGAATAACACCTATCTCCATGCATACTTTCAGTGGTATGGCCTAAATTTGCACCTATGATTGAAAAGATGTGACTCTTTAAGGTTTAAGTTTAGGACACATTATGAGTTGGAGTGGAATTTCCCTAGAGAATAGCATGCATCAGTTCTCCTGCCTTATTTGCCCAACTAATGCTCTCATTGAAAAATCTGTTGATATTCACATAATAATATATGTATGTATAAAATTATAATATATACAATCTCAACCTCAAAACATTCTTCAGTGTGTAATAGTAGCTGCTTTATCCCATTTTGGTTTCTCCCAAGTTTTCTGCTTGTTACCATGTTTCTTTGCCTTAACCTACAAAGTCCCAAATCCCCAAAACTATACTTTGTGATGGAAATTCAGTGACTATTTAGAAATAATGGAGAGGAGAACATAGCATAGCTTATAGCTTAAAGAATAGTGTCAAGTATGACTGAATTTGGAAAACTCTAATCCTCTTCCCAATGTGAAAGATCTTCTACTAGGCCTCATCCTCCCTCACCCCCAGAACGTGTGCAGCACCAGAACATATTATATCCCTCTGCTTTCTATGTTGGTATCCAAAATGAGGCTATTGTACATACTAGTCAAGAACTCAACCATGAGCTGGATCTCCAACCTCCTATTAGGTATTTATAAGCATTCTATTTCTGTGCCACAGTGTTCTGGAATGTAGGAAAACACATCCATTCTTATTAAAGTTGAATAAAGGAAACAAACAAAATACCTGAGTTGGTTTTTGCATTTCGATTATAACTGGAGACATTTTCCTTGCCTTTCTGAGTCATCCACTCTAATTATTTCACAAACCTTAGGAGAAAGGGGGAGATAATATTTTCCAACAAAATGCCTTTTTATTTTCTTTCATTATATTTTATTTTATTGCATTTTTTTTTATTTTCCTTATCCTTAAACAGTAACCCTGTGTCAATATATCTGCTATGCAGTTTGGAGGACAATGGTAGAATATGTGAAGTGTATGTGTTGATAAAGTATACCCAAGTCACCCAAAACTAAAAAACAGAATGTAAAACTGCATCCACATATGCATTCTAGGCCCTCCTAGGAAAAGATTATAATGAATGCCCTTCTTACTAAGCATCTGTCTTTATAGAAAAACATGGCAACCATTTAGTTTGTTAAATATAAGCTCATTGAAAGCTACATTGTTTCATAGTGTCTCGGGTGTATTGGAATTAGATGATTAATTTATGTGCTGTGAACTGAAAAGAATGTTCTTTTGTATTCTATGTTTTCAGTTCTGAATATCGGTAAATTTTTAATTGTCTTTTGTGATCACTCCTGTGATATTTATTTTAAAACGCTAATTTTCTATGTCTGTGAGCTAAAGCTTCTGTTGCTTGCTCTGTCCAGAAAACCATCACTTTCTGAAAGCAAAAGTGGAATTAGGTATTAATACTATTGACTTTTTACATGTAATCATGAGGTTAAAATCATCTGCAGATTTAACTGGAGGAACCATTTTTCCCCTTGGGGTATTTGGCATTTTGGCAGGGAGCTTGAGCTGCCTTTTCCTCTAGTCTTTGGCTGGTCTCTCCGGGGCTCAGGGCAGGCACTATCCATTAAGATCAGATGCATGCAATCATGATCAATTTCCTGCAAGTGTGGAAGGATGGGGTACTTGCAATGCCTAGCATCATATATTTTATTCTGTTTCAATGGGTGGTGTTTTCTATCCTAATAACAGCTGGAATCCAACTATGTAAGGGATGGGGGGGGGAAGAAAATGAACCTCCTCTTAGGTATAAAAATATTCCCCATTTGTCTGGTTTCTTTGTCTGTACTACATACATGTGATGAAAACTAAAGGAACCCAAGCTTAACTTGGAGCACAACGACTTGATGCTGAAAATCTGAAGACAAGTTGTTTATTTCAAATGATAGAATTCAGTGTTTTCTAGAAAGGTCAGCCTTCAGAAGTTCCCAAATTGCCTATAACTGGTTTTTTGGTTGCTGGCTTCAAACCTCTGCTGAGAAAAACCAAAAAAAAAAAAAAAAAAAAAAAAAAAAAAAAAAAGCACTTTCAATTTTATTGGCATTCAATTTATTTAGGGCTGGAAGCACACCTGGTATATTGGCAAGTTGTGTACAGAAAACTGAGAAAAATCGGGTAAGAACTCTGTCTTTTTCTCTCCCTTGTTCCTCTTTCTCCTTTCTTTCCCTCTTTCTTTTTCCTCTCACTACCCTCCTCCTCACTTTCATCTCTGTCTTTTTCTTTCTTCCCCATTTACAAGTATATCTGTTTTTACCCATCAAATTAAGGATAAGGGTTTTAAAACACAATTTCTCTAAAATAAGGTATCTCAAAACTCATTGCTATTTTATTCTCCCATTCCTTTCAGAAACTTTGCCACAAACTTACAGTTTTCTGATTATGCTCAGCTTTCTGTTAAGAATGAACATATTAAAAAGTGTGACATGAAGAATATGCTGTCTGTTATATACTGTCCCATCAAAAGGTCTTTACTGGGCTTTTCTACTCTTCTACTACTTCACCCTTTGGAAGAACAGCCTGAAGAAAGCACCTTCTTTAATACAGTGATTATTATTTAAAAGAATGAGGCACTGAGGGAATCATCTCATTTGCATGAAAATTCCGGGTTCTTCTGTCACCTGCCATCAATGTCTTTTTCTCAGACTTATTGGTAGTACATTCTTTACTAACTAATAATGATGGAAATTAAAACCATGTTGCAGTTCTCATCACCAAGCTCAGCTTGACCTCCAGGCACTCCATATGTTGGTTACTGAGGAAGCACTCTGAAACTTTGTTGGGCAACATTCCTGCAGTTGCTGAAAATTCTCAAAATTAGATGCATGAGCACTTGCATTGTTTAGTTCTATTAGTAGCTGAGTAGCAAGAACACTTGGAAGAAGAATCTCGAATCCCATACTCAAATAATGACCAGATGGTTGACTCAGGTTGCCCTAGTTTTCCAGTTATATGCAAGCAGCAGTCAACTACGGAGGAACTCTAGTCTACAGATTTATAGGAATGTAACCATTTACCTTCCAACATATTTATATTGGCCAGGCATTTCTAGCACATACATTTCAGCAGTTGTCTGCATTGAAAACAATTTTGGGGGGCCCAATTATCCTTCACACTGCAGAGCTTCCTAAGGCATGTGTCTTAACACATACTTATCTCCATGCCACCTGATCAAAATTCTTGCTTTTTCGATATCTGCAGTACACCATGAATTCTCAGTAAGAATCATGTAAATTGCCTGCTGTAATCAGGCCTCAAGTTAGCTGTAGAACATGTCTTTTAACTAGTCTTGAATTTAAAAAATCTTTTTGACATGATGAACAAGACCAAGTGGCATCTGCTCTCAGAGGAAGATTTAGTGTTTTGATCCACCAGATACAAGAATGCTGAAATGGCTTAAAAGAATTCTCATATTGGATACATAAAAAAAAGTGAGTTCAATTTGCAAGTACTTTGAAGACTGAAATTCTACTGTTGTCTGGAGATCATCAGTTCAGTACATGCCAATTAGATTTTGCATGCAGTGCCTTCAACCTCATAAAAATAATAGACCGTTTTTCTGGATATTTAGGAGGTAAAATAAAGACTAAAGGAAATAAGAAAACACCAGGATTTGGTGGTAGAAATTGGAAAGCTAAGCACTGTGAACTGTTTTCTTCTCATTACATATTTAAACCAAATAGGTAACTTTTTAAATCAACTATATCTCATTTTATGTCCCATTTTGTTTCATTTATACACTTCAGAACAGTTTCTTCTTATTTGAAATTTGAGGGAAATTCTTATTGAATAGCGATTGGAAATCAAATACACAAAAGTCTTTACCTAAGGAATAGAGTTAACATTTAAAGAAAACAAAAGGAATCCTACTTGCATTAATAATTAATTAAGCCATGGGCTGTACATTAACACACTGCTTAAAGGGAGTAGAAATTATCAAACTGACATTGTATTTATGAAGTAATGAATCAACCCATGGATAGTTTTGGTCTGAATTCTACCACTCTGTAAAGAATTTACTCATTTTAATGATGTAGAATTTTAGCCTCTGCCTTTCATCTTATAGAAATGTGTGGGATTCAAATAGATTACTATAATGTCAAGTAATTAAGTATTTGATGAATAATATAAAACAAGTTACTCATGTTTGTGATCTCTGGCACTTTATTCTCCACATGGCTTGTCTTGAAGGTATTTATGGACTCATTCAATCTCCTAGCCAAGACAGACATAATTCTATTCTCCCCAGAGTAGCTCTTGAACATTCTCATCCCTAAGGTCCTGTTACCGCACCTCTGGGTCTGTTTCTTAACTCACAGTTTTAAGGACAGTCTCTCACTGGCTCTATATAGGTTGAAATACAGCTAAAGAAAGCAATACTGACATATTTAATTTCAATTAGTCTCTTTAAATTTTATCCAGTGTGTGAACACATTAATGGAAGAGGTCTCCATTCAAGCCACAGAGCAAATTAGCATCTCATTTGATTCCTTTGAGAATTTCATAAAATGTATTTTAATCAAACCATACCTGCCCCACTCCATTCACTCCTCTGTGCCTGCCACCATTTCTAGATTCATTTGCTTTTTATTAACTCACTGAGTTCAATTCATGCTATCAGTATAGGTATGATGGCAGAGACATATACTAGAATATGGGAAACCTATTAGGGACCAACATCCCCAAAGAAAACTGATTCTCCCTGCCACGTGGGCAGCAGCTGTCAAGAGCTCATCAGCTATGTCTGGGATGGACTTAGTGGGTCTCTCCTTCTGCTGGAACTTGGGCTGGTTGGCTCTTGTGCAGGATTTGTGCGAGCAGCATCAGCCTCTAAAACTACTTTTGGGCAACAACAATGTCATGTAAGGAAAAGGCTGTATTCAGATGGCATGTCTGAGTATTTTCTTCCTATTTTTTAAAGTTCTACAATAGAAATAATTTTGAATGATTCCATAGACATCTAAAAATCATCCTCTTGCACTTTTCAGGAAGGCAAATAAATATGTAGGCCACAAGCTTACAAATCAGTAGAATAGTGTTACTACTCACAGCAAGGTCACGGGTCTATATGTATTAGATTTGATTCTCATATTTAGTATCTTCTGTTTTTATACTCACCAAATCAATTTATTACTCCTACTCTGGGTTGTGAGTTGGGATTGGATACCTTTCTTGTCTCAACTATGGAGTGACTGTCTCCAGCCTTGTTACAGAGCTGGAGGCAATCATCACATTCTACTACATCTAGTTGAAGCACTAAGTATAGCAATGTATTTGCAAAACATTTACTACCAGAAATTCTCTGCAAAAATTAGGAAGGAGAAACAGTTTATTTTTAAACTCACTGAAAGTCAGAAATATAAGTAAGTAGAGGTTGGATGATCAATTTTATTACTTTAATAAGACTTGTTAGTCAAAATTGGCAAAGAAGATAAAGCAAAATCAATTCTAATATTAACCTACTAATGTGGGCTACATACTGAAAGGAATATTAGTTAGCTATTAGCCGTTAAGAAAATTAAAGTTATTAAATTCATAGGTAAATGAAAGATGCTTGAAACAATCATTTTGAAAAATTTAGAGTCCATCCAGGAAATAAATATCACATGATTTCTGTTATTGGTGGATGTTACTCTTGAATTTTCAAAAATGTGTGGTTCACTTGGAATTTACTCAGAAGTCAGAAAATAAGTAACTGGCTGAGAGTGGGTAGAACTTCCAAGGAAGAATACTGGGCTTTCAGAGAAGCTGAATAAAAGAGAGAGGTAGAAAACATTTAAGGAAAATAATGGAAAAGAAAGCTTCAAATTGGGGTAGGGAAGAGGAGAACAGGGTAGAAGAGGGAATATTTTTTTTTTCTATTCTTAAAATTAATCCAAGTATATTCTGTTATATTTTCAAATCATATAAGACAGATGTTCATTTATTTATTTTTCTATAACTTTTAGTATCATGACAGCCTGATTTTTCTGTAATGAAGAAATTCTGATTGAAATCCTTCTTTGATTCACAGAAAATCATAATCTGTTTTGCCTGCAGTATTGCAATTGAGATCACCTACATATTTCACTGAACAGCTTAGCATTGTTTGCTCTTCCAGCTTTCTAGACAAAGCACAAAAATCAACTATAATTTCAGGAATCATCCCTTTGTTGTTTATGTGAAATTCAAAGTCAACTGTTTATTTAAAACTCATTTATCTATTTATTCTGATCATACATTCATAGGAAGAGCTATTACTCCCACTAGATTTTTTTAATTCAATGCTAAACTTCCTTTATTCTCAAATTTAACATCACTATTGTCAAAGCTCGAATGGTTTTATCTGAAAGTGGTGTTTACTTTCATTTACATTATTTTAATCATATTATAATTGTGGCATATTTAGGAAAAAGCAGAGAGTGTGTGAGTGTATTTGCATGTGGGTATGTTGTGTCTTTGACCCCCAAAGAGTATTTAGAAGAAAAAAATAAACCGACAAAATGAAAAAGAAAATGTAGTTGAAAGCAATATATCTTGCATACACAAAGTGTCAAATGCGATCCCTATTTTGAGAATATGTAGATAGAATTATAGAGAAAGTTGCAAGCTGTAACATATTAAATTTAATTATATAGCCATATAGAAAAATACTTGTTATAATTCACATTTGAAGTACAATGTAGATTTAGGCTTATGGAGACTATGTGAGTTTGGAGAAAACAAGCTCTCTGTTGAGGCTATTGGGAAAGACATTTCCACTTTTCAGTTTTCTGCTGGGAGATTGTGAGAAATAATTTGAGGCTTACAGCCCCCAGTCAGGAAGATATATGAGAGAAGATGTTAAACTACATGAAGGGATCCTTAGTGTATGGTAGGTAAAACTGGTTACCCAGAAGTGGATGTTGTGGGAGTTGCATCAAAGGTTTCACTGACAGCTTTTCACAACAGGATAACCAGAGATGGAGAGAGAAACCCAGTTTTCCATTGAATTTTTAATTGTTTCCTCATAATTGCTGGAATGTGAGTTTTCTATACGATTCCTAAATTTTGTCTTCATGATGATGAGCCACTGGTCTATAACTGTGAGCTCTTGTCTTATTAGGGAGACAAGCTTTGGCTGTGTGAGGAGTGGGACCCACGAAACAATAAAACAACCACAGGGTTGAGCAGAAGAAAGGAGTTAAAAAACCTAACAGAAGGAAAGGAAAACCAGATGCAATAAGAAAAATTTAAAGTTTCATTTTTGGATGTCAGAAATATAAATTCAATCCCATGATCAATGACTATGGGACTCAGTATCTCAATGTAATTTTCAAAAATACTAAAATATTAATTAAAGTTGTGTTGCATGGGAATAATTTTTATTATTATACAATTTTCCACAAATGAGATAAAAGATTTTAACTACTATAAATTACTTATGCCGTGTCTTAAGTTGGAAATGGACTAAAGAATCTACCATCACCTACCACTCTATAATTGTTTAACAAACTTCCACACAATGTTTGCATCCTCCATGGATTTAGTGTTCTGACTAAATACTGAGCATTATGCCCAAACATTATCCCAACCCTTGTGCAAGAGGCTTCTAATTTCAGTACATGGTGATTAACACAGAGACCCACAACTAGTTAAGGTAAAGACAACAGAATGCCCAGGCATAATTAGGATATCTGTATCACACCCTGTCCTCTCACATTCCAGCAAGCAGCATGGAAGATGGAACGGAACGAACCTAAGAGTTAGAGACAATAGATGACCATAATGCACAAGGGAACTCACACAGGATATTATATAATGCACCTGTTTAAGCCCAAGAGAGATCAAATGCCACCACAAGAAGGGCAGGGAAAGTATGGCACATCAGAAGCCAAGGAGCTTTAGGGATACTTAATTTTCTTTAAGAGTATAACCCGTTTTAAACATATCTTTTATTCACCAGATGTAATTGTCATCTTGAAATCTTACTGTTGAATAAGCTAACTCTAGCTCTTTCTGATATCTGTCTGGCAGGATCAACTCAGCTGTTCTTCCCCAAACTCCTCTCCAAGATGACTGATTTAATCTGACTTCTGATTCTCATTGAATTACTTTGCTTGGCCTCAAAGTAACTCTGGGAATTTGTTCTAATCTTCTGGCTTATTCTCATTCTCTGCCTCATACTACCTGCATCTGTGACTAGCTTGTCTCTCTGCAAGCTGTCTCCATTTAACGGGTTAAAAATAAAAGAAGAAGAAGAAGAAGAAGAGAAGAAGAAGAAGAAGAAGAAGAAGAAGAAGAAGAAGAAGAAGAAGAAGAAGAAGAAGAAGAAGAAGAAGAAGAAGAAGAAAAGGAAAATATGAAAGAAAGAGGAGAAAACTGTCTCTGAACTCCATAAACTGTGCTGCCACCAGCTGAACTGCCACAAACTCAACTCTATTGCACTACCTCTCAACTAAGTCCCAACTGACTGACTCAACTCAACTTAACTGACTGAACTGAACAGAATAACTCTTTAAATGGCTATTCTTTATGGTGCTATTCACTTGAGAGTTAGGTATATCTTATCATGTCAAAACTTTGATATGTCACTTTGTCTGTACCTCAGTTAGAAGGCATTGCTTGGGATTAAACATTATATTATACCCATGGCATATCTATATTCCAGTCACAAGAGCCATATTCCTGAATTAAAGTTTCTCTAAAGTCCACAGTAGTTCAGCCATGCTTTGTTGGAAGGCCACAAATTCAAGAATATATAGACAACACATACATATAAAATAAATAAGTAAATAATTAAATAAATAACACAAAATTGAGTGAGTATCGAATAAAGTGCATGAATCTGGAAGGAGTCTGGGGGAAGTACAGATATAAGTACAGATCCAAACATATTGTAGGATTTTAAAAAAAACTAATGAAAGTCAAGAATGAAAAGAAATAAATAATATTATACACATTTAATCAACAGCAAAACCAGACAAAAAGCTAAAATCCACTAGAGCATCATGAAACTCTGAAATTACTTAATATATTCATAAGCTGTACAGAAAACTGAAAAGAGGGAAATTTGTGATCTATGTCATCTTTTAGGTTCATATAAATTCAGGAAAAGTATGTCTTTAAATTTAAATATGTAATGATACACTGATACATGAAGATGTTGTTGTGAAGTTAGGAATGTGGTGGCTCATTCCTGTAATCTCAACACTCATTATGTCTTTATCTCAATAAATTAATAGATATGACCCCCAGAACTAGTACTGGGACATGACAGAGTCTGAGCCATTTACTATTTTGAATGGAGTTTGGGAAAGGCAAAATCTAAAGATTGTAGCACAGTGAATATGATATAGCACACAAACAAAGTAAGGAAATTGGACTCTCAGGCTTAGTTTTTAATCAATACTTAAAACAATTGATATGTACTATTTAGGTGTTGATGTCCATATATTCTAATTCAAAAGCAAGATCAATTTGCTCTAAACTTTATCCAACTATGACCTAACTGATTTTTACAGAAAGGCGCCAAGGTCTGTCTATCTATCTATCTATCTATCTATCTATCTATCTATCTATCTATCTACTTTTCATTTCATAATACATAGGAAGAAATAGCAGTAGAAAATTAAGCAATAGGTCTTAATAAATTCATGTATCATGACATTATAATTTGAAGTGCAAAGTAAGTAAGAAACATGTTAAAGAAAGGAAATAGTGCAAATATAAAGATGAGCATTGAAAGATAATCATTATAAAAGGAACCCATGACAATAAAAACATCAATTGATGGTTTAGGCAGAAAAGTGTAGTTAGGCACCTTAAAGTATTTATTAATATAGATTTTATTAAGTAATTGTTTACAAGAAGAAAATTTGAAAATGAACTAATAAACTCATAAATAAGATGATGCAAACAAGAATATGTGATGGAGGTAGAAAATACTAAAGGCAGAGGTCTAGAGTCATAAAGACAGAGTAAATATAAAAAACAAATAGTAGTTCTAGACTTCTGAGAGTTGGTATACAATGAACATTAATTCTCAGAAGCAGCTTAAAATATTTCCAGAAGGATGTAACCAATAATCTATGGTATAAAACAAGTAATACAAGAGATGTATTTTAAAAGGTGATAGCTGTTAGAGAAAATTGCTCAGTTAAAAATTACATGCAGACAACCATTGGACTGAGCCTGAGGACTCCAAAGGAGGAGTTAGGGGAAGGACTAAAGGAATTGAAGGGGATTGTAACCCCATAGGAAGAACAACAATATAAAACAACCAATCCCCCCAGAGCTCCCAGGGACTAAACCATCAACCAAAGAGTATACATGAGAGGGTCCATGGCTCCAGATACATATGTAGCAATGGGCTGCCTTATCTGGCATTAATGACAGGGAAGGCACTTGGTCCTGTGGTGGCTTGTTGTTCCAGTGAAGGCAGATACTAGAGGGGTGAGACAGGAGTGGGTAGTTGAGGGAGCACCCCTCTTAGAAGCAAAGGGAAGGGGCATGGGGTCGGGGGTTGAGAAGTGGAGAACATGAAGGGGAACTTTGAAATGTAAATAAATAAAATAATAATAATCATAAAATGAATTCTGTGAATGAATGTAAAATGGGATGATATTCATAGAAACATAAAGGGCCCTTGAATGTGGCAGGTGAGAGGAGGAAAAAAGTAGAGCAAAGAATCCACCAGAATATTGTGAAAATATTGTAATAAAAACTTTACCTATATGCTGATATTCTCTAAAATACTTTAGAACCACAACAATTCAAAACCTGTGACCGAATTGATAATGATGTACCATGAAAGGAAGAAACATAATTCACATAAAATTGAGTGTGAGTCAAAACTTTGAGAAAAACAAACAAATAAGCAACCAAAAACAAACAAGTACAACAAAACCCAGCTACTTCAGGCAGACTTCCATAAATTCCACTTCAGCTGAAAATGTAGGGGTTTTTTTTTTTAATGATTTTGACAAAATAAGAATAAAACTTCAGATGATTCCTATAAAATAGTCCCCCTATAACTATCATTATCAAGTTAAATTTTGAAAGTTACAACACTTTCTGTATAGGAACTGAAGTTCTTGGAACTCAAGCATCTTCTTCATGATGCAGGGCTAGGTAACCATTCATTTATCAGCTTTTTCTTTGTTAATTATATGTGTTTGATAAAATTACACTTATAACAACAGTCAAAGTCAAAACCACTGGGATAAAATACAAATAACCTAAGTCCCCCTTAAAATGGATACAAAAAGAAAGGTAAATCACCAAATCAAAACGCTATGAAATTGGGTTGGAGAAATGGTTTTTACCATTAAGCACACTGACAACCCTTCCAGACGACTGTGGTTTAATTTTCAGATCCAACAGGGTGCCATACAACAATTTGTAACTCCAGTTTCATGCCTACTTCACATGTGCATAGACAGCTGCTGACAGGTCCTACAAAAATATAAATACAGGCAAAAGAGCTATACACATAAAACTAAAAAAAATAATCTTATAAAATAAAAATTGGAAATTAATAAAATATAAAAACTAAATGGTCACAAAAGGCAAAATGTACTCTATAATAATAGCTGTTAGAGGTGACATTTGACAAAGCTTAAACAGTGTCAATTAATGTTCAATAATCATGCTGAAAAGTCTTTATAACATATTGCAGTGAGAAATGGTTTATTGGAAAATAGTTATTCAACTATGGCTTGAGAAACTATATCAATATGTAGAAAACAAATTTGATAATAATAATATCTATGAGTGATATTGAAAGTAATAATATAGAACACTGCTCTAATTATACCATTTAAACATATAATACTATTGTAAATTTGTAAATACGTGCAATTATAAGATTTGTTTAGCTATTCAAACCTTTCCTCAGGCTCCTCTCCATTTCCATCCCTGCAGTACTTTCAGACAGGAACAACTGTGGGTTAGAGTTTTGACTGTGGGATGACCCATCCCTCCTTTGATGCCCTGTCTTTCTGCTAGAGGTAGACGATAGAAGTTTCCTCTCCCTACTGTAGGGCATTTCAGCTAAGTTCCCTCCCTTTGAATCCTGAGAGTCTCTCATCTCCAAGGTCTCTGGTACATTCCCTCCGAGTTCCTTCACTCCCTCCCACCTTGTGATTGCTTTCTTCTCCCTCCCACATGGGACTGGGGTGTCCTCACTTGGGCCCTTCAACTTATTGAACCTTTTGAGTTCTGTAGACTGTATCTTGGGTATTCTGTACTTTGGGGTAGGAGGACTAATATCCATTTATTACTGAGTACATACCATGCATGTCATTTTGAGTCTGAGTTACCTCACTCATGGTGATGTTTTCTAGTTCCATCCATTTGCCTGCAAAACTCCAGATGTCCTCATTCTTAATAGCTTAGAAGTATTCCATTGTGTAAATGAATCACATTTTCTGTATCCTTTCTTCTGTCGTGGAACATCTCCTCTAGTATAATAGAAGCAGTCATTAAATATCTCCCAACCAAAATAGCCAAGAACCTAATAGCTTTAGTACACAATTCTATGACACTTTCAAAGAAGAGTTAATGTCAATTTTCTACAAAAAAATTCAAAAACTATAAACAGAAGGAAAATATCCAGATTTATTTTTTGAGCCCCCAGATACTCTGATTCCAAAGCCACATAATGACCCAGAAAGGAAAGAGAATTACAGATTCATTTCTCTTTTGAGCATAATGCAAAAATTCTCAACAATACGAACTAACCAGTACACCCTGGGCTCATGTCTCTAGCTGCATATGTAGCAGAAGATGGCCTAATCGGCCATTATTGGGAAGAGAGGCCCCTTGGTCTTGCAAACTTTATATGGCCCAGCACAGGGGAATGCCAGGGCCAAAAAGTGGGAATGGGTAGGTAGGGGAGCAGGGGCAGGGGAGGGTATAGGGAACTTTCGGGACAGCATTTGAAATATAAATAAAGAAAATATCTAATAAAAAAATCTCAATAAAATACTTGTAAACATCCAAGAACACGTCAAAAGCATCATCTACAATGATTAAGTAGGGCAATGGTTTACATTTCAGTTTAGAATTCTTTTATATAAAATACATAAAAATAAAAAAATGAAATGAACCCTAAGTATGTATAAGCAATTAATCTTATAATTACGAAGAGAATATCCATTGATCTTCCATCCTACTTTCAGAAGTTATATATTCATACTTTTTGACATATTCACAAGGCATTTGAATGCATTTATTCCCCTATAGTGCACAAAGAAAGCCATCGCTGAGTTCAAATGATAGTTATATTTAGAAATCTACATGTGTCTTAGAAATTATTTCAATTTGCTTGGCAAAGTTGCTTAAGGGGTGGATATTTCCTGTGATAGGAATGATAATGAAGTCACTCATAGAAAGGAAAAGGATGCTCTGTCTAGAGGTTAAGATTTTTTTATTTTTTTTTTCTTAAATAAATGTGAAATCTTTTACAGTCTAAAGTAAGCTTTTATAGGTAACGAGTTAATGACGTTGCTGCTATTTCTCTGGATTAAATCCTCTTCTACTATTTATGAGTATAGAGTACCTAATACCAGACACCACCCACCTCTCCATATTTCAGGTTCCTGATGAAAGGTGATCGTGTGTGTGTGTGTGTGTGTGTGTGTGTGTGTGTGTGTGTGTGTATCTGTCTATATCTACCTACCTGTCTATCTGTCTGTCCACCCGTCTGTCCATCCATGCATCTCTCTCTCTCTCTCTCTCTCTCTCTCTGTCTCTAAATCTATATATGAGAGAGAAAGTTGTATTTAAAGAGTGATGTTACAGTAGACGTGAGAAATGTCAGCCTTTGCTATGGATGTTCATAGGACACATTGAAAGAGTTACAGCCATCAGCACCATGCAGGGCTCTCTTTGAAATCTCTCTCTCTCTCTCTCTCTCTCTCTCTCTCTCTCTCTCTCTCTCTCTCTCTCTGTGTGTGTGTGTGTGTGTGTGTGTGTGTGTGACTCTGTGTGTGTGTGACTCTGTATGTGTGTGACTCTGTGTGTGTGTGTATGTATGTGTGTTTCAGACTATTTAGGTAGACACAGGTGTACACACAAACATGTAGAGGCTATAAATCAATTTCGTTGTTTGCACTGTCTATCTTCTTTTTCTTTTTATTTCTTCCATTGTTTGAGACACCCTTTCACTGGCCTAGAAGTCTTTGGTAAATTAGATTTTATTGCCAAATAGCTCCAGGAATCTGCTGTCTCTACTCCACTAGCACTAAAATTATCATCAAGTGTCTCCACACATGAAATGTTTCATTTGGGTTTTGAGGATTGATTTCAGGTCTTCGTGCTCAAAGAGGAAAAAGAATTTAACTGAACTATCTCCCTAGCCCTACATTATTTAATTGAAAATGTTTTTATAATAAACAGAATAATAAAATATTCTCATTTTGTTTTGTCTTTTCTATAAGAAATATTATAATAAAAGCCTATTTTAATTAAAATTGCATTATAAAGCAGCATTTATACACTAACAATTGAGGTTTTATTGAATAAATATTGAAATACGCATTCTTTCATTCAATTAATATGTCTTAAACTCTATTGTGTAGCAAACATTTGTTGATTCTATATGGGTCTATGCAGTTAAAAGGAAGATATATATATATATATATATATATATATATATATATATATATATATATCTGTGATTCATTTTCCATATTAGTAATTGTATGGTTATTATAGAGTCATAAAAATGTTGTTACTTCCTCATGCCATACTTCATTCACATATTGTTAAAATAAAGATTTAAGAGTTTTTAATTCACAAAAATATCTATTACTTCATGACATGTTAAATGACATGATCAGAAAAGAGATTATGAATGAGATATGAACTTAAGCCTTTAATAGATTCTTTCTCAATAATCAAAAGAATAATGCTGGGGTTTCTATGAAATTGAAGAACATTGTATTAATAGCTACCATTTATATATAATTCATATCAATTCTTACAAAGTATACAAAGGAAGATCACTTTTAGGCTTTGAACTTATAGCAGAATTTGTATTATTGATTGTACTATACTGTTACATCAAAGTTAAGATTTGGAAGATGGAAAAACAGAGAATACTAGCAGTTGCAATATATCAAAATCTTAAATCTATCATGGAAAAGGGAATATTATAGAGATTATGATGCTACAAGACCCTCAAACATGGATAAAATTAAGGAAAGTAGTAAGCAACACTAAATATGTCTTTGTCCCTTTGTATGTGTATGTTGCATGCATGTGGTCCCCCTAAGGATACCATATGGATAGTCTACTTAGCATCTTCTTTTGGCAAGAAACATGTGACTATCACTCTATATGATTTTGGCTCCCAGACAACCAATCATACTGAAAAAAAGATGTTCAGTCAATTATTAAATGCTAGAGGATGGAAAGTCAACTTTAAAAGTATCTCCTTTAAGTGACCTTTAAAGTGAGCTAGTCTCTGGGTCTCCTGTTTCTGGGGGAATCAACTCATTGTTGCTAATTAATTTTTCTATTGATTTTTCTCTTTTACTGTTCATTGACACTGATCGCTTTGTATCTCCTCGCCCATCCCAGAGCTACATTATTCATTGCGAATAGTACAAGGAATAATTATTTATGTTGATGTATTCAATTTGTTGATTTGGAAAGAATTTGGTATTAGAAATTAAGTTAAACACAAGGGAAGGCCTGGGCCAAGTAATGGGAGTGGGTGGGTAGGGGAGCAGGGGTGGGGGTGGGGGTATAGGTATTTCGGGATAGCATTTGAAATGTAAATAAAGAAAATAATAATAAAAAATGAAAACAAAAAAAAAGAAATTAAGTTAAGCCAACAGTCACTTCAGGCAAGTTAATTATGAAGATATTTTGCAAGGGGCTGTTTAAGGGTATGACAAAAGATTCAGCTCCAGCCATCTGATCATCTAGGAAATTCAAGTTGGAAATAGAGACAGTATCAGCAACTAAAGGCAGCTGTCATATCTCACGGCTCGACGCTGCACTCAGGGAACTGGTGAGCAGCAGCAATCAGCTACAACTTCACAACTTTGTGAAGGAATTCAGATGTCCTGGTGCTGGGCAACAGAACACAAGGGATGTTTCGCTTTATAGCAGATAACAAAAGCAAGTGATTTTCCATTAAATGGTCTATATTGTGAAAATTTTCAGCCATTATGTTAAAATACCAAGGTAATATTTTAAACCCAAGTATTTGGATACATATCAATAAATAAATATCATCTAAATATATATATTATTCTCTGAAGGCATGGAAAGAAAGCCTTTTATGTGTACAGTTAGGCTCTCAATGGCAAGTCATGGTTCCACATGCTCTGCCGTGAAAAGTGAGGATAGACTAAACTAATCCTGTAGTTTCTGGCTGGCTTAGCTGCAATTTTGTTATATATTCTTGTTTTTTTATTACATATTATAAGCATTGGATTCAGAGTAAAGAGGTTGCTTAATGGCATAGACCTTTCAAGTATTATACATTTAGACTCTGAGTTCAAGCCAAAGCATGAAACTATTATCTTATACACACAACTATAAAGATCTTTTTTATAAACTATTACAGTTGCCAAAAGAAAATGCATTATGCATGTATATGTGTGTTTTTGTTATTCACTGAACAGGTAGAAAAATATTCTTTTAATGCTTGTCACATTTGCTTGCAATTATAATTACACTGTCTCTCTTCCTGCAATTCATACTATCCTTTGTCTAAAGTTTTTTGATTCCTTAATGTACATGATACCTGTATTATTCAAGATTCTTCAAAGCAACAAAATCTATTTCTACATAGCTCATTGGACGCATAAAATACATAAATATACACATATGTATATTTGTATATGTACCTGAATATATTTAGGAAATAATATGATATGAAAATTGATACGATATTTCTGACATGATTACAGACATATGAGAGGACTATTAAGATGTAATATGCAAACTGGAAAAACTTGAAGTACTTTATTAATAGAATACATCTTGAAACTAAAAGACTAAAAACTTCAGCAAAATGTACAAAGGCAAAGAAGATGGAAGGAAATATTTCATTCTTTCTCTGCCATTTGTCTGACCCTTGAAGAAATTATTGATGACCAATTACGTTCATGAAGATGAAACTATTTATTTATTTTGGTTACTTTAATGGTATACCCACAAATACAGTTGTGTCAGATGCTTTTTCTTTCCTTTTTTTATTAGATATTTTCTTCCTTTATATTTCAAATGCTATCCTGAAAGTCTCCTATACCCTGCCCCGCCCTGCTCCCCTACCCACTCACTCCCACTTCTTAGTCCTGGTGCTCCCCTGTACTGGGGCATATAAAGTTTGTAAGACCAAGAGGCCTCTCCTCCCAATGATGGCCGACTAGGCCATCTTCTACTACATATGCAGCTAGAGACACAAGCTCTGGGGATACTGGTTATTTCATATTGTTGTTCCTCCTATAGGGTTGTGGACCCCTTTAACTCCTTGGGTAATTTCTCTAGCTCCTTTGTTGGGGTCCCTGTGTTCCATCCAATGGATGACTGTGAGAATCCACTTCTGTATTTACCAGGCACTGGCATAGTCTCACAAGAGACAGCTATATCAGGGTCCTGTCAGCAGGTTTTTTTTTTTTTTTCATTTCTCAAGTGAAGCAGAGAGCACTGATTGTTCCTCAATATGTTTTGTCTTGTTTTCTCATAAAAATATAATTATATAGTTGGCTTGGACCTACAGTTCAGCATTAAGAACTTCAACACTTATTACTGGGTTTAAATAAGCCAGACTTTTGGCACCAGTTTAAAACTATTCTAACTATATTACTATATCCTTGAGATTTTTGCATTTTTAAATTAATTATAACTTTAAATATTTATTTGTTTATTATGTATATGTTCCACCAAAAGTTGGCCTGGAAACCAGAACCGGGTATCAGATTTCATTACAGATGGTGCTGAACTAACACATGGTTGCTAGGATTTGCACTCAGGGCCTCTAGTAGAGGAGCCACTGCTCTTAACCTCTGAGCCATCTCTCCAGCCCTATTTATATATTTATTTTTGATACTTTTAATCTTATACGCACTTCACACTCATGATTAGGCACAATGTTTTACACAGTAAGTGATCCCACTTGAACTTAGAATCTTATTATGCCCCAGGCTTTAGATTCTCAAAGTAGTTATTTAGGATTCTATATGGCTATGTGTGTGCCTACTTCCACATGGCCTGGGAATGATCATAATATCTACATAGCCAATCCTATAAACTTCTTCTGCATCTTCCCTAGACTGTTCTTATTACAAAGGGTAGATGTGATTAGGACAATCTTCTCTATATACCTGATGGTAGTGAATTATACAGGTGTTTGGATCAATCAAAAGCAGAATAAATTAAACATTTCACTGAAAATGTTTTAAAGAAATGAGGGCAGAACACCCCTTGCATACCTTACTCACATGACAGCTTTACAAACACTGTTACAGGTGGAGATATTGTCTGCCAGATCCACAAAAAAAAAAAAAAACAAAAACAAAAAACATCTTGACACATACATTTTATAAAGATTATCTCTAAATAAGTCAGGTTGTAATCATGCCTGTCTCTTAGTGACAAATGTAATAAATCCTGGCCTATTTGATAAATCCTGGTCCATTTGTTATAATCCAATGAACTGCTATTAACTCAGAAATAACACAATTGAAGTTTGAGATGAGTAAAAAGGACTTGGCTTTCAAGCACATTGGAGATAGACCTGAGGTTAGACCCAGGCTTATGGACTTTGTAGCTGTGCCTTCTCTTTATTCAACAGACAACTTCAACAATGCAAATTCCTAGATCATAAAAATAAAAATAAATAAATAAATAAAAGACTCTGACATGTGAGATTAAGCAAAAGGCAACTAATGGTTTCTACTCATAAAATTTTAGAAAAGAAGCTTTGCTTTTTTTTTCTTTTTTGTTTTTTTTTTTTTTTTTTTTTTTTTTTTTTTTTTTTTTTTTTTAGCCTGATGTTTACCATGGTACATGAAAGATGTTCAATCTTTCCCTTGCAACTCAAGGTAAGTCAATTTTCAAAGTCACATGTCACCCCAGTTAACATGAATCAGAACATTTGAGGAACTCTGCCTACCACCATCACTCAGGAGTGTTGACTCCTTTAGAATTTGGTAGGCTGCATGAATAACTTCCAAGAAAAAAAAACATTTTGGTGGGATGCCTTTAAAGTCAGCCAAGTCTTAAATAGCATTTATATGACATACTGGAGAATTTAAAACATTAATGTTTATAACTGAAAATAAAATCTGGCAATACTCGGTGGATTAGAAAATATTAGAAACACTACCCCAAGAACCTAAATAATTACCCTGATCACGTTTTGTGTTCTTATAATTTCATTGGCTTATAAATTATTCCATGTATATTGTCCAACAAAATGATTTAATTGGTATAAGAAATTGAAGTTTGGATAAAGATACAATTTAGCTCACTTTATGCATTTGGTCACATTATTGCTTTGTGAAATTTATAAATTTCAATGACTGAGGTCATGTAAGTGGTAATAGAAAATAAACTACATCAATATGCATGCCTTTTCAATAGCACTGAGCACATTTCAAGACTGCAAAAGGATCGTAAGAAGGATGGGGTTCTGTAAAGCCTGAGGACCTGACTTTGAGAAACATCTTTCTAAGGAGATCTGCTCTGCCCTCAATCTATAGTAAATTTTTTCCTTGTATTTGGTTTGCAATTTGCATGGTAATAATTAGATTTCTTTATTTTCAGGGTTTCGGGACAAAGGTCAAGGCAGTATTGTTTACTTAAAAATAGTTTCATAGAAACAAATTATCATAGAAAGAAACCCAAGTGGAGATAAATAGCTCCATACCAGTGAGCAAGGACACATCCCCACAGCTGCTGTTACAGGGCTTGAGAAAGCACTGTCTCTGACCTGGTGAACTCTCTTTGTGCTTCCACATCCAGCCTTTTTGCTGGTGCTGTATCATATACTCATAAAATACTTTCTGTGTCAAAATTCTAGTTGTTACTACTATTCTCCTTCCCTTGTTGATTTGATCCTTTTATGCCTACCTAACCACAGAAGGCACCTACTCTCTACTCTTAATTTTTCTTTTCTTTTTTTTTTCTTTTTTCTTTTTGGCTATTTTATTTATTTATATTTCAAATACTATCCCTTTTCCTGATCCCCACCACCACCACCAGAAACACCCTATCCCTTCCCTCCTTTTCCTGCTTCTATGAGGGTGTAGACCTGTGGGGCAATGGGCTATGCGCAGACAGCCTGGTTTCCAGCGGAGGCTAGGTCTTGAACCCCGGGACCCCGGTAGTGGACCCTGGACCCTGTCGGAGTTACCGCTCCCACAACCCCCACAGGAGAGGGGTGGCTATCAGCCACTTAAGATTAACATTAAGCCTTCCCACGTGCAAATAAGGTTTCCCCCAAACTCTCAGTCCAAGTCAATGAGAGGTGCCTGCTGTCAAACCCTAAATCCAGGAACTGTATATACAGCCAGAGCCGCGCAGGGAATTATGGGTATGTGAGAACTATTCCTTTGTCTGAGTCTTTTGTTCCAAGAGCTGTAACACTCGGAAAGAGATCCTTTTATCCCAAAGAACCACAGGAGGTCTGCCGCATTGCATTCCTCACTGGATTGTCTGCTTTTGCCAACCCAGCCTGACCTGACTCAGTTCAGAGAGGCTCAGAGTTACCAAGAGACCTGGAAGGCTTGGCAGAGGCTCACTTCCCCTCCCTGGGGCCTTCCCACCAGGCCTGGATAGAGATCTCCATGGAAAACCTCTGGTACCCAGGCCCACATAACCCACCCACCCACTGCCTCCCTGACCTCGCATTCTTCCACACTTGGGCATCGAGCCTTCCCAGGACACAAGGGACTCTTCTCCCATTGATGCTTAACAAGGCCATCCTCTGCTACATATACAGCTAGAGCCACAGATCCCTCCATGTGGACTCCTTGGTTGGTGGGTTAGACCCTGGAAGCTCTGGTTGGCTGATATTGTTCTTCCTACGTGGTTGCAAATCCCTTCAGCTGCTTGATTCCTTTCCCTAACTCCTCCAATGTACACCCCGTGATCAGTTCAATGGTTGGCTGTGAGCATCCACCTCTCAGGCACTGCCAGAGCCTCTCAGGAGATAGTTATATCGGGGCTCCTGTCAGCATGCACATCTTGACATCCACAGTAGTGTCTGCATTTGGTGACTGTATATAGAATGGATCCCCAGATGAAACTGTCTCTGGATGGCCTCTCCTTTAGTCTCTGCTCTGCACTTTGTTTCCATATTTGCTCCTGTGAGTATTTTGTTACCCCTTCTAAGAAGGACTGAAGCACCCACACTTTGGACTTTCTTCTTGAGTTTCATGTGGTTCGTGAATAGTATCTTGGGTATTCCACTAAACAGCAACCAACAGATTGGGTAAAGATCTTTACCAATCCTACATCGGGTAGAGGGCTGATATCCAATATATACAAAGAACTCAAGAAATTAGACTCCAGACAGTCAAATAACCCTATTAAATATGGGATATAGATCTAAGCAAAGAATTCTCAACTGGGGAAACTGGAATGGTCGAGAAGCCCCTAAAGAAATGTTCAACATCGTTAGTCATCAGGAAAATGCAAATCAAAACAACCTTGAGATCCCACCTAACACCAGTCAGAGTGGCTAAGATCAAAAACTCGGGGTGACAGCAGATGCTGGTGAGGATGTGGAGAAAGAGGAACACTCCTCCATTGTTGTTGGGATTGCAAGCTGGTACAACCACTCTGGAAATCAGTCTGGTGGTTCCTCAGAGAATTTGACATAATACTACCTGAGGACCCAGCTATACCACTCCTGGATGTATATCCGGAAGAGACTCCATATAACATATAACATATAACATATAACAAGGACAATTGCTCCACTATGTTCACAGCAGCCTTATTTATAATAGCCCTAAACAGGAAAGAACCCAGATGTCCTTTAACAGAGGGATGCATACAGAAAATATGGTACAGTTATAGCTCAGCTATTAAAAATAATGAATTCATGAAATTCTTAGGCACATGGATGGAACTAGAAAAATATCATCCTAAGTTTGGTAACTCAGTCAGGAAAAAAAAACCTCACAAATGTATTCACTCAGTGATAAGTGGATATTAGCCCAAAAACTATTTGAGCAATGTACATGTAAATTTTTTGCCATTTACTTTCCATACATTACATAAATCTAAAACCCTCATCCACTTTTCCCTTTCATCCTCTTTTCTTATTCTTGCTCTCCACCCTCTGCAACCCTCTCCCATTGTTCTCCTTTCTCAGTGATTTCTTCTCTCCTCTTTTGGACTTCTATCTTTTTTCCAATTACATTAGACCATTAACATAATTAAAATGAATATGTTCAAGAACACCCATGTAGCTAATATATGTATAAAATTATAAAGCAAATATATAAGGGATATGATTCACAGGTAGCTCTTCATGAATCCCGTGCTAGGTGATATTAACAGAGTTGAATGCTGCTTATTTTAAAATAACCTCCACAGTTATTAGCTTGTATAACTGCTAAGTTTCACCAATCAGAAGGGTTTGCTGCATTTCCGTTTTTCTCTAATTTATATTTTTCTTTATTTTCAATTGAATTTTTCTTATTTTTTGTTTATGATGAATGAGATTCTTCTCTGTCTCTATCTGTTTCTCTCTGTCTCTGTCTGTCTCTGTCTCTCTCTCTGTCTCTCTCTGTCTCTCTCTCTCTCTCTCTCTCTCTCTCTCTCTCTCTCTCTCTCTCTCTCTCTCCTTATGTATGTGTTTGTGTGTGTATGTGTATGTGTGTGTATGTGTGTGTGTGTGTCTGTATGTGTGATATTTTCTTTATCCCTTACCTGTTAAAAAAGCCTTTTGGCTGATTTTATGTCTTGGTAATCATGAAAAATGATACAATCATCATGACTATTCAAATACCTCTACGGTGTTCTATGCTTAAATCCATTGGTTTGGGATCTAATTTGGAGGTTTGTAAAAAAGCTACCTTTTTTTCAAAGTTAACTTGGTTATTAGTTAACTGAAGAAATTCTCAAAGCATGGGTTTTCCCTTTTGAATTTTGAAAGCATGGAGAGACATCTGTGGTACCTTACATATTTGATATGTTGTAATCTGAAGGTGGGGGAACTAGATTGTTTACATAATTTTCAGATGTCTCATCTTGGTAGTAGACAGAAAAAACCTTATAATCGCTTAATCCTGGACCATAATTCTATCTGAATTATTTGATATCATTATTTTAGCTATGTTTAATATTTCATGATTCAAATAATGTAAACTATGAAAAAAGAGAATTTTCTTGGCGACACTACAATCTGACTGTTTTTGAAAGACAAATTATTGACAGATATAAATATCTCGGCCTCTGCATACTCACTGAGAGAGTCATGCTGGCTTAGTGCATACTAACTTAGAAGTCATGATGATTATTTATAAAGATATTTGTGTACTCCTCACTAAGCATGTATATTTCAAACACTAAATTATTTATTATAAATTTACATCTTCTTATTTATTTAACTTCATGCTGATGTAATTCACTGCATCATAAAACTAGAAACTGTAGTATTTCGTATCTTCTACTATTTTGTAAGCATATAAAGTGCTTTATTATAAAACTTGTACTGAAAAGACTGACTTTTCAGTCTATACCAAGGTCTATATTATTATTAAGGTAAACAAGAATCTTTGTGTATGTGGAAAGGCATTTATGCTGCTTTGTTTTGGGAGAGTGTCAGGTACATAGTGCTGACCTTAAACTCACCATGTAGCTGGTACTGACTTTGAATTCTTACCTGTTTCCCCTAGCTCTCATTTGCTGGGCTTAGAAGCATTCATTACTATGCCTGACAGCAAATCCTTATTTTTGCAAGAGTGTGTGTGAATCCCTTTCCATTTTGAGATTTATGCTTTTTGCTTGGATTAGGCTGAAGAAATTCATTGCTACTCAAATGGAAAATCAGTAAACGGAGTCATCTCTTCCATTTGTGGTTTTCTTTTTCTATAATAGTCACATTTAAGTTTAGTTCAAATGTACTGCATAGTAAGATATAATAAAAAACGTATTTACTTTTGGGTTTATGTGTCAATTTTTCTCAAGTATCCTTCATTTCTCATCAATTTATATTTTATTCTACTTTTCAGTAGTGTTTTTATTATCCAATAACAACTCCCCACCATACATGGCAAACATATTTAATCATTCTTTTGGTCCCTAAAGAAATCCTTTAAATATTTGCAAAAAATCTTGGTAAACTCCTATATCTCCTGCTTTTCTTTGTTAAACTGTATTCTCTGTTTGATGAGAATTTGTTTAATTTCAGAAGGTAGTTTTATTATATTGACCCTTTCTTGATACACATTGTTTGGTAAGTAGGAATTTTTTTCAAACTAGTAATTTGCTGCATTCATTTCATATACCACATGGTCTGTATAGAAACAATTCTGTTAGGTTGTTTCTCATGATATACATTTTACTTTGGGAATTACTTAAATCTTGATAAAACTTATGTGTCCTGAATTTAATTTTTGAGCATCAACACACTAACACTAACAAATAAGATATAGTAAAAAAAGAAAGAAAGAAAGAAAGAAAGAAAGAAAGAAAGAAAGAAAGAAAGAAAGAAAGTGGCTAATTATTAAGAAGTCAATCATTCCATTTTATGATTATCTTCTAACTATAAGGAATACCCAATAAGATATTATAAAGTCTTTGGGCCTTAATATAAGGCCATAATGATCCTATCAGCCTAATAATGGCTATTTTATTACGTATTAAATACAGGTATATATTTAAACTACAAACAGAACATTCAAAATAAAAATATAAACTATATCTGGCAAAACATATTCTGTACATATTCTGTTTGCAACCCCATAGGAAGAACAACATTATCAACCAACCAGACCCCTCCCCCATGGAGATCCAAGGGACTAAACCACCAACCAAAGAGTACACATGGGGGAAAACATGACTCCAGCAGCATATTTAGGAGAGGATGGCCTTGTCAGGCATCAATGGGAGGAGAGGCCTTTGGTCCTGTGAAGACTTGAAGCCCCAATACAGAGGAATGCCAGGGCAGTGAGTTGGAAATGTGTGCAGGGGTAGAATGGATGTTATAGGGGATTTCCAGAAAGGAAACCAGAAAAGGGGATAACATTTGAAATGTAAATAAATAAACTATGTAATAAAAATGGAAAAAATACCAACTCCTTCTTACTTGTTATTCCATTTATTTAGAGTAATATTACCCATATTTTTCCTTTAAAAAGATGCCTAATTTTGAAGTATTATATCACTGTTATTTTTCTCCCCTCTATTTAAAATAGAATTTTTTCTCACATAATATATCCAGATTTTCCTTTCCAAACTTGACTCTTTCCAACTCCTTCCTAATTCCCCAACCATCCAGGTCCCCCCCTTTCTGTCTCATAATAGGAAACTAACATACTTCAATGGAATAATAATAAAATAATATTTATTATGTTATCACAAAATCTAAAACACATTGAAACTGAAAAAACAAACAGATGGAAAATTTCCCAATGGGTTCATAAAAACAGAAGCCTACTTGTTTTTACACTTAAGGATTCCCATAAAAATCACTAAACTGGAAGCCATCATATATATAGAAAAAGAACTGTAGGGTGAAATTACAAACACACACACACATATATGCGTATTTCATATATATGTATGTATATATATATATATATATATATATATATATATATACACGCATATATGTATACATACATATATATGAAATTAGAAAGAAATCATCCTGAGTGTGGTGACTCAGGCATAAAAAGACAAATACAAACATTCCTTTCCTCAGCCATCAGCAGAGAATATGAGCCCTCTTTATGATATGTAGTTGGTAAAAATCTTTTCTTATTGTGTAGGCTGCTGCTTTGCCCTAAGGATGGTGTCTTTTGCTCTACTGGTTTTCAGTTGTCAGTTCTATGAGATCCCCTTCTCTAATTGCCCACTTTCTCTAGTATTTGGGCTCAGTGCATCTGTTTTGTTGTTGTTGTTGTGTTGTTGTTGCTGAGATCTATGATGGATTTGGAGTGAAGATTTGGGAAAGGCAATAAGTTCGCATCTGTTTGGATCCTCTGAACACACCTATCTAGTTTGAACAGCACCATTAGGTTAAGATGATGGCTTTTTTCCCAGTATGCATCCATATAACTTCTTTATCACAACTCAGGGGTGTTCATGTGTCTGGAGCTATATCTTGGTCTTCAGTTCTATTCTTTCGATCTATGTGTCTGTTTTTTGATAATTCTATGAACTTTTTTTTTTTGATAGCTATAACAAACATCTTGGTATCAGAGGTGGTAATACATCCAGCAGTTATTTTATTATTCAGGATTTTTATTATATTTCTTTGCTCTCTTTCTCCCACTTTTTCTGTCTTTACAAATGACAGTGGAGATTGTCCTTTTGTGATCTGTACAAAGGAAAACTTGAAAATCTGAGGAGGATTGCACTGAATTTGTACATTGCTTTAGTATAATACACATTTTTCTATATTAGTCCACCTAATCCATCAGCTAGGTGTTATTTCCTTTTTTGATATTTTCTTCCATTTCTTATTCAATATTTTGATTATTTTTATTATAATACTTTTGCTTCCTTTATTGGAGTTCTCCCATACTATTTTGTATTATTTGAGGCTATTGTTAAAGGAGGTACTGGATACTAGGAACTGACCCCTAGGAATGGGGATGAGCTTGGAAACAGGGGCTAATGGATTCCATAGGTGGATGAAAGTACAGCACTTCACCAAGATCTGCTTAGTTATCTGGGAACAGGGCGCGGGGAGGAGAATGAGGATAGTGCTCAGTGCATCTGTTATAGAGCTGGGAATGAGACTGAGGTATGGGATGTGAAGGAGAAGGGGAGGGAGGAGAAGGTCTGAAGCTCACCAACGTATTTCGCTGGCCTATTTGATCTCTGTTATGTTTCTCTGGCTAGTACCTAGAGTAAGTCTTCTGGAATCGATGGTTATGATAACACCATGGTTTAGGAGAAAGCTGAAGAAGAGGAGGAAGTGGTGAAATTTTGCAGTTAGTCCATCTGCCTTCTTCAGTGGCCAGAGTGTCCTGTGGATTGCTATGAAATACCTGCTCCATTTTGGTGACTAGGATAACATGTTGAGTTGGGGGAGGAAAGGTTGAAGAAGATCTGTGTACTCTTCTGGATATAGGAGAAAGAAGAGGATGTCAGCAGGCAGTGTGGTACAGAGCTCAGAAAGCAAAAGGGGTATTGGATGTGGCGGGGGGGGGGGNGGGGGGCGGGGGGCGGGGGGCGGAGACATTATAATGTGCAGTTAGCTGGAGTGGCTTATGGGTTTACAGGAAGTGTCTGACCCGAGATAAAACAATGAGTAGGGATAGAAAAGTTGGGAGGTGAAGATCTGTGTGAACCACTGGCGAGAGTTGGCAAGGAAAAGGGGGACTGTCACAGGCCGTCTCCTCCAGAGCTAGGAATGAGACTAACATGGAGAATCGGATTTGGAGAAGTAGGGAAATGGAGTAGAATATCCACAGTTAGCCTACCTGATTCTCTGGATTCTGTTCTATGTAGTGACTACTTTTAGAGCCAAGACAAGTTTATTGTAAACTACAGAAAGACGGAATATTCTCTTTAGGCAATTTTGCTAGCCCATGTCCTTTGGTAAAAGAGCTGAGATAATTAATATTTACCATGATTATTGAAAGCTGTTAGTTGATTTTCATCTTTTCCTTATTTGTTCTTTTGTAGTTGTTATACTTGTTTTTTTTTATTTATTGTTGTGTTCATAGTCATGCTTTGTATTTTATTAATTTTAGCTTTGCTTGTTTTAGTTACACAGTCTCTTGGCAATGTTTACTCCTCTCTTCAATGCAAAGACTTGGTTCCAGTGTTCCTTTAGGTTTGCTCTGGTGAACAATTTTTAAGACAGTTTGTACCATTGATATTTTTCTTTCACTATGATAGATAATTTTTCTGGGTATAGGAATCTAGTTTGCAGTCATGGTCTCTAAAAAGTTTAAATTCGTTCCTTTCAAATCTTCTAAATATCAGAGTTTCCACTGAGAAATCTGTTGTTATTCTAATGAGTTTTGATGTATATATGAATTATGGCTTCTCTTTTGCAGTTTTAATTTTTTTTTTTTTTGCTCCTCTGTATACTTAGTGTTTTAACCATGATATGCTGTACATTATTTCTTTTCAAGTTATGTCTGCTTGTTCATCTTTCTGCTTCTTATGGGCTTATCTTCCCTTAATTAAGATTTCATCTATGATCTTGTTTGAAAATCTGGTCTATTCCATTAATATGGAATTCATTTCCCTAATCAATAATGATACTATGAAGATTTGGTCTTCTGATTGTGTTCACTATTTTTTGCATTCCTGTCCTATGATTTTGTTTTTCATAGTTTTTTTTTTGTTGTTGTTGTTGTTCTTTGGTCTAATATTTCTGCATTGTCTTCTATAGGAGGATAATGAGTCATTATACTTGTAGATAAGCAGGGGCAAATCAGAATATTAAATACACATAGTTGTTTCTTCAAAGGTAGGGATGTATAACTTGTTTCCCTCCCAGAAGTCTGGGAAAGGATGTGGTTAATAGCCTGGTGACCCTTGTGCTATCTATATGACTAGATTACATCAATTCCCACTGACCCCTATCTTGAGCTTGTTTACCTATCTTTATGGGAGATGTCAAATGTACTTTATAATAGTTTTGAGGTAGAAATGTTTCTAGTTTGTTATACACCCAATTTTGAGTAAATTATTACAAGAGAAACTTTTTTCTAATTATGCTGTGCTTAAATATGCCTAAAATAAATCACATGGTGACATTTTTTCAAAGTTTTATGCAACATTGCCTACTGGGTCACTTTGAATCAGACATCTTTCTTGCCTCCCCTGGATTGATACTCCTGGCTGTGGTGTTTGAAGAGAACTAAACACCTGTACAATCTAGGTCTGATACTTTTTTTTTTTTTTGATACATTTTATTCAAAGGCTTCCCCTTGAGTTTTCTAGATTGTTTATTGTGTTATTTCAGCTTGACTTCTCCTTTGTACTTCTAGTTCTTTACTAAATTCTTCTTCCAAGTCCTAAATTTGTCCTCACCACTTCATTCAGTCATATGTTTTAATTTTCTTGAACTCCACTCATGGATTTATTGTGATTTTCTTAAATTTCAACAATTGGCAAGATGACTGAAAAATGTTATAACCTGAGAATAGGAATAGAGAGTGAGGTATTGATGAGGAGCATGCTTAAACACATAAAACATGAAATGAAAACTAGTTAAACTAATTGATTGAATATTGTTTATGGATCTGTATTATGTGTTGAGTCAGATAGAAGTGGATAACTTAAACTCAAAAGTTATCAACTGGTCTTAGGAAAGTTTGGGTCATCCCATTGTCCTAACTCTACTGCCTCTAGCACACAGCTTCTCTCTTGAATTGGATCCTCTCCTTATATACAGGTCACATGAGCCAAGCATCTCCAATATCCAGGGGTTTCCCTACAACTTGAGCTTTACCTTTACATCTTCACACTACCCAAGCTTTATCAAGATCAGCTGATAACATTAAAGGCTTCAAATACTGGATATTGAGCTATGGGATTTCATGTTCACACTGCTTGTTTTTGATTTACTTTGGTGTGATATTTTCTAGCTATTCTTTTGTTCTATCTCTTTGGAATAAGAATGTTTAAATTTGTACCACTATGTGGCTGTGAGCATATATCCTGATTTTCATTTTATAGGCAGATACAGTTATACACATTTGGATTCTTAAAGTGCTAGGATACTGTAAAACTATGGGGCCTTTAAAAGATATACATGATTTTTGTGGTATGAGATAAGCATGAGACTTTGAAGTTGAAAGCCTTCGAGGTTGTGGCTTTAAGTGATGTGTTCATGAGTCAAGTAGTCAAGGGTATAGTCACAGTGGTTAGTTGTAACTGTCAAGTTGGTACAATCTGTCACCTGGGAACAGAGTCTCAAAGGAATATTATCAAGAGTAGGTTGGCCTATGGGTAAGTCTGTAGGTTATGATCTTGTTTAGTAGGAAGATCTACCAGTTCACTGTGTGCGGTACCATTTCCCAGGCAGCAGGTCCCAGACCTTGTAGAAATGGGAAGAGTGCTCTGAGCATGCATTAGTCCATTGAGCTCAGTTCTTGGCTGTGGATTTAACACATTAAGCTGCCCAGGCTCCTGCTGCTGGAATTTCCCTGCTGTGATGAACTTATGTTTAATTTTGAGCCTAATAAACTCATTCTCCTAAAAAAAAAAAAAAAAAAAAGAAAAAGAAAAAGAAAAAAGAAAAATCTCAAAAGTTATAACCACACCATATTTTGTCTTAAGTATATAAAAAGATTTCTTTGAAAAATATTCTTCTAAAGAAATACAAAGATGAATCCTGGAGACATAATGCTTCTGAGAAAAATGAATTTGTTCCTTAGACTGCTTCTTTGGTGGTAGCTTTATTTAACTCTGTGTCTTCCCAGGTTGTATGAAAAATTGAACCTAATGAAGGTGAATTTCTCATTTGAGAGGGAAAAATAATCAATCAAATTCTTTTCCAGTTTCATGTTTACTAATCCATGTGCTTGTAGATGCTTAAATTTATGAAATGTTTTATGTATGTGGCCTACTGACTATAGAACTGAAACAATAATTTAACGTAAATAACAAATTTCAAAAAGAAATGGTGTAGACATAGATCAATGATAGATAACTTGCCTAGGATCGATGGTAGATAACTTTCCTAGTAGGCTCATCAGTTAGATCTCCAGCATCAAAGAAAATAGAGAGAGAGAGAGAGAGAGAGACAGACAGACAGACAGACAGACAGACAGACAGACAGACAGACACATGAGAGAGAGACAGAGACAGTCAGACAGACAGATGGACCGACTGGCAGACCGACAGAGATAGAGAGACATATTGAACAGAGGCAGAGAGAAGGAGAGACACAGAGAGAGATGGAAGAAGATAGGGAGAAGTAAATGTTAAAATACCGTTTGTTCTAAAATAGAGATTTGCTTGCTCTGACAATCCTTCATTGTTCAGGAAAAGCATCTCAAAACCTTTTACTTCAAAAGATATTCATCAGCATATTCAAAGTGTAAAATGTGACATGTCTTATGCCAGCTGAGGCAGCCTGTCACTTCCTTTACCTTAGGATCTAATTGGCAGGTGTGACTGAAAGGTCTGAAATTACTCTGAAAGTTTGCAGCATTGTTTAATAACACCGAAGAATTTTTAATCCTAACAATCTGCCATAAATCTTTAAACGAATAGTTTTGCTATATAAATGTTGGCTGATTTTTCTGTGCCTTTGCTTGTACTGCGAGTCAGGACACTAGAAACAATAAAGAAAGGGTAAAGCATGCTATAGTCCATAGCTAGCAGTTAGTTAGCAATACCTTATTAGCACTGCAGGCAGGCAGGCAGAGATGTCTTATTTAAATGTGTCCTGTCAGCATAAAATTAATGTGATCTTCAAAGTCAGTCTTACTTTGCCACTAATAAGAGTTGAGTGTATCCATCTGGCTGAGCCACTTGCAATGAAGTATTTTGAGAGAAATTAAAATGGATGTGCACACTTTCTTTGTGTGTGTGTGTGTGTGTGTGTGTGTGTGTTTGTGTGTATGTGTACATGTGTATGTGTATGTGTATAAAAGCTGCCTAAGAATAGGAACTAAATATTTTAAAGGAAAAAACATATGTGTATGTGACTCAATTACACACATACACATGCACACACACACATGCACACACACACAAACACACACACACACACATATATATATATGTATATATACATATATATATTTGGACATTTACACAGTATGTTATATGTTACTACATGATACATGATATAATACATGGTGCTATGATAAATAATATTTTAATATATCCAAAATAATATCTCACAGAGGCATGCCAGTTTGTATTTCATCCTTCTTATCTTTACTTAATTTATCTTTTATTTTTACTCCACCACCATGATAGAAATTGTGATAACAAAATTTAAAACCACAGTTGAAGCTATATGATTGAACCACAATAAAAAATGATGTATATTGTGTGGTAGGTGAAGCATTGATGAACTTCCACCGTATAAAAAGACTCTCTCTCTGCAAAACAGTTTTATAGAATTTAACTTTAATTTTATAAGTCTACTTATGTACTACACAGTTATAAAATATAGGCAAGTATGTTCAGATTCTCTGAGAGCCAATCACCAGGAATGTCTCACGCATGTGAGACCAGATGAATTTGATTACTAATGTTCTTCATTTTTCACATAAAATATTGTTCTGGCTGCTTATAAAATATGATCAACCCTGGATGATGTCATGTGCAGGAATTTTGGTTCAACTAAATATCTGTTGACTCTCTATGTTGTGTTCACTGTCCTCTCCAAGAATAACCTGCAGAAAAAACTAGAAAGATTGCGGGAATTTTTTTTTAGGGTTTGCTGATACAATTAAATCAATCTTTGAAACAGTTAATTTTTCAGTACATAATGCTTCTTTACCTTTATTGTGTAGGAAGTAATTGGACAGAGGCAACTACTAAGCAAAACTGTCAACTATTCTATTGTAGCCATGGCATGCAGATTATTGTTTTAATTTTGGTAGCTCAAATGTGTGCACAAGTTTAATATATCAACCATTTTGTGAGCTCAGACCATTGCCAAAGCAGACACAGATGCTGATGAATTTGTTCCAAACACAGGAGCTTATCCATCTTTGTGAAAACAGCATGCCTCAGTTCTCTGAAGTTATTGCCATCATGATCAATAATACATATAATGCAAATATAATGGCCCGTTCAGCCCAAAATATTGTCTCTTCTAGTTTTTTAGCTTGTATTTGTTTCTGCCTGTGTGTATCTTTGTGGCTTTGTCTTATGTCTAATTGGAGAAAGAGTCCAAGCTTATGTCTTTCTTATTCACATGACCAGTTTGTTTACTGACCACTACTTTTCTGAACAGTGGGATTGTATGCTTTAATTCATAGCAACACACTGGAAAGTATTTTTCTAGTTTGGATAAAAATTCAGGAAATGTTTAAAGGATGCAATAATGTAAAGGCAGAATGATGAAATACATTTGGTTTCCGTTTAAAATTTTTTCATTTATTTATTATATTAAACTAATTTATTTATATACATTCCAAATATTGCCCCCCCCATCCCAGTCTCCCCTCCCCGGGTAGAATGCTAACAATTGTAGAAGTCTCTGTCCACAATGTGAAAAAAAAAAAAAAGTGCTTTTTTTTTCTTCAGCTTTTGAGACATTGGTGTGGTTTATTTTGGTACTTAGCCTGACTCTGCCCAAAACTGCCTTTGGGTAGAAGATTCATGATTTTCATTGTTAAAATGTATATGATTGTGGGAGGAGCAATAAAACACTTCTCAAACTATGGTACTTAAATGTTTAAAGTTACCCATGACCTTATAGATAATGAATTTGAAGAAAACAGGCATTTCTTAAATAATTAAATTAATATTCCTTTAACACATAGTTAATTACAAGTTCAGGTGTAAGGATCATTAATAATATCATATCACTTTCCTGTATGAAAGAATAATAGAGAAACATCAAGAACATGGATTGTAAGCATGCTTATTGGATAAGAGAGAAGCAGAAAAGTGATGTGAAATGAAAAATGTTTTTGTATTACTCTTATGGCTTACATATATTGATAACTACTTGCAAATATTTGAAAAGGACACTCCTGTATTCACTTTAACTCAAGAAAGCAGAGAAGTAATTCCTGGACACAGCTTCATAGAGAAATATTTCCATTAAATATTAGAAGAAAACAATGTTATATAGACTGTCTAATGAATTAGCCATTACAGGATGTAACTGGAGACTTCACATGGACATCTTAGGGGGGCATCTCTGCCTATCATTGTTATTCTACTTACAGTGATTTAATTTCCATGTTTTCACCTATTGTTTTCACATGCACTGGAGCCTTCAAGCTTCCTTCTTATTTCTGGGGTATTCACTGTTCTCCAACATCTCTGAGGATGTTGAAGCTGATTGAGATTCCATTCAAGCAATTTTGTACAGCATTGTGGTTTTCTTTGTAAATATAATTAGTTTAAGTTATTACCAACAGGAACTGCTTTCCATTTTAGAATCCACTGTAAAGATTCTCACAAAAGAACTGTATAAATCAATTAATTTTCATCTTTGTAGAAACTTCAGAATAGATACATCTGAGACATTTAACAATTCAAATGTTTCTTCACTCCAACTTAGAAAATGTAATAAAATTTGATTGCATCTATTTTATTGAATGGTTGATAAACTTAAGAAAACTTTAAGGCCATTATATGCTTCAAGGGGTTTAGAAAACTCAATAACGTGATTCACTTATCACTCTTATTCTTGCTCAAATCATTTCTTCTTTTCTACTTGATTTTCTACCAGGTTTATTTTGTTTCTTTGTCATCTGACTTCATATAAATTTTTATGAACTCATCAATGGTGTTTCCTCTGATCTCTCCTGTTGTTTTATTCTTTTGCTTATGTAAGTTTGACATTTCTAAATGTCATTATGTTGCTTTCATAAGTCAACTGATTTCATTGTCTTTACTGTGTATTACTCTCAGTCTTACTGTATACGTTTTACTGTCTTCATATTTACATAATGATATATATGCATATATATAATATAAAAAATATGCTCTACACATGTCCTACAAATACATGCACATATATAAACTTACTTATACTTATGTATATGTGTATATCTCATGTCAAATAGTATGTTATTATACATGACATCATAATTTAGTTTATGAAAAAATGTCATTACAATTTAATACTTAAAACATGATAAATAATATTTATGTAAATAAGATACATTAATATGATACTGTTATATGTATCATATATACATCAGGAGAGATGTGTTTGCCATCACTCATTTGTTGAACAATTAATAATATATCAATTAAATATTTATGCCTTCATCTTTTTTTAGTAGAGGAGAAACTAAGTTTAGGTTTTGTAAGAGATCAAACTTTTACTGTTCTGCAAACATGAACTTAATCACATTAGCTTCCAAATAATTTCTACTCACTTGAAAGTATTAAAATCAGACTTAATTCTCAGCAACTGGATGGTGCACTAGACAACTATTTAACGCCCAAACTAACCAATCAAAGATAGTACAATTGTTAAGTAGAGGTAGACAGTCCTCTTAAATGATTGTAGTTTGATTACAAACTAACCATATCTCAGCTCATATTGTTAAAGACAAATCTTTGCTATGTCTCTGCTGTAAACTTACCTCTAAATTAGAAGACTTACTTGCTAGTAATTTAGTCTCAGTAGGCATTGCTATTTCTGCATTGAACAGAGGTCTCATTCCCAAGCTAAATGATAGTAATTCTTACTTTTTCTTAGTAAGTATAGGATGATTCAAAGTTAAGCTACCTCTAAAAACCTGTCTTAAGCCATTTAAGATTTACACCCAATAAAGCAACTTGCATATTATAATGATTCCCTGTGGTGAGTAGTAACAAAGCAGACACTGCTGACTCATTACCTGATGGGATGGCCTGCCAGTTGTCAGTTCTCTTCTCTCACCTTGTAGCTCCAACTAGCATAGAGCTATATGGGCCTTCTGGGCAAATAGCATTGTAGAACACATTAATCCCCACCCCCCAAAAACCTTGTTCATCCTCTGACTGAACTCTGAGCAAATGATTTGGGACTGAGAGACCTTACACAGAGTTCCTCTGCTCTTTTTCAACCTTTATTATATAAGGTTTACACTGCACATCTGAGAATATCTGTTGACTGTTTTAAAGAGATCAATTTCAGGACAATCTGATAAGTGGCCAAATATGAGAGACGTGAGTTACCTTGAGGTGGTTACCAAGTCGTATCAATAATAGAATTCTGTAACGTGCTCATAAAGAATGCAAAGGCATATGTATGCATTGGTTCTTTGAGTAGGCTTATAAATTAGTAGGTAGAAACCCACATAAATTGTCAGCACGTAGGTTAAAATAACTCAGGAACTTGTCTACAATGCACACTGGACCATTAAAACCATTTAAAATAGTGTTTGGCTAACAGTTACACACATTTGACAAATTGAGATCCCTTATTAGTTTCATGTTGCTTTTGGCTCCAGTCTTATTAACCACCCCCTTTACTCCTAGTTTCCAAGTGGTTAATAGTAGCCTTGAACATATTGAAAATATGTGTGTAGTGGAACTAGGAGCTGGTTGCAGTGAGATAAGGGTTTATATCAACATTTTCAAGTTCATGCAACATGTTTATTCTGCACACTGTTTCTAAATTATTTCTGATTTTACAGAAGGTTTAAACTATGGAACTAGCTCACATATTAACAGAAAAGCATCTGACACTCTATCCTATTTTCTCAAAAACACGGTAAGCCATTTTCAGTGAGCTATAATAAAATCCTCTAAATATGGCCTGGTCTTGAGTTGTCCCAACAACAGGGGAAGAAATTGGTAGTTACAACTGGCTCACTGTCAATAAATCCATGTTCTAACATTAGAAAATGCAATTATAGCCAACCATGATTGGTGCCTCTCTGAAGTACAAACACAACAAAATTTGAGCAACTATAGGGCTTTTTTTTTTTTTTATAAGAATTGCATCTTATTTTAAAGTTAACTAACCTTTCCAAAGTCACTAAGAACAATTTGTTTTAAGTACGAAGTAAGTTCTTGAGGAACAATTCCTGTATGTAGAAATATTTTCAGGTTGTAAGCAGAAATATTTCTGGAGTGCAGTACATCTCTGTTGTCTATTTCTCCACAGTGTGTCATAGCTAAATTATATATTCATATCAAACTACTAACTTAATGCATATTATATCCTATGTTCACTAGACATTAATAGATACAATAATACTCCAGAAGTGTTTAAGTCTTATGGAAAGAAATGTTTCAAACTCCAGTATAAACATTAAGGAAATGGTTCATGAGGTGGCTCAGAAGTTGGGTAGCCACACAGTCATTAAGACTTGATGTCAGAACCCACCCAAATAAAATTTAACTGTGGTAATGTGCATATTTAACCCCATTTCCAAATAGACAGAAACAGATATATCCAGGAAGTTCCAGGCTATTTAGTCCAAACAACCATGCAAGATACAGGTTTGATGATAAAAGAAGTCTTTTAAAATAAGGTGGAAAGTTCCCAAGATAGTCATTTTACACCAACCTCTGACCTCCACACACATGTGTATACATGGATATTTTAATACATATATGCACATACACAGATGAATACATATATACACAACACACATCTTCACACAAACCTAAAATATTTATAAGACTATATATAATAAATATAACCTAAATCTAATAAATATATATAATTAATATAGCCTTAAGAACATACATAGAAAATGCTACAACATTAATAAAACTATATAGATTTGAAACCAGTGTATATCAAACCTCTACACATATGTGTACATAGCAAAGATTCAGCTTCCAAGATGAATCATAAAAAAGTATCACATTACTTATTAAAATCAGACATTAGTGTTGTGGAGGGCAGAAGTAGGGATGTGCACATTGGATGATAACATTAATGTGACCAGATGTTATATCACTTTATTGACATAAAACTTTTTATTGCTTTATTATATGTGCTTTGGTTGTTGTTATTTATAGTTCTTTAAATGGTGGAGCTTCTGAGTAAGAGTTTGGCAGCCATTTTAGTAAGAAGTTTGCAATAACCTGCTTTGTGTAGCCCAACCAAGTTATGTAGCACTTAATAAGGTATGGTGGAGTGACTTTCTCCGCTAAGAACCAACTCTCTGTTTAAAGATTACATTGAAAAATGTAGCCTGCTATTTCTCATTGCCCTGCTTGATCCAGCCCCTTTGCATAAAGTATATTCGTTACCTCACTACAAGCTGACAGACAAGACCACCTGTCTAACAACTATACACTTTATAGCTATCTCACTTCTTGGGAAGTGACCCCTATGCATGAAGCACAGATATTTCCCCCATAGGTGCCCATTATAGGAAAATTGTTTCCCTTCAGGAAAAACATTCCCAGGTTACATATCCAACTACAAGTGGTGTGAATACTTACCCCGAGTGATTTTTTTCCCCTTGTAAACAATGAATTCCTCAACTCAGCAATGGACTGATTTTATTTAAACAGAAACTAGAGAATTCCACACATAAAGGTATTAATAAAAGAAAGAAAATCTTTGTAGAGACTCATTAGAAGTCATTGGTACTCTGCAAACAAAATGGCAGGAAAGCATCAAGTTTAATGTAGTAATCCATCGAGAAGACAAGAACCTTTAGAAAATCGTGTGTTCTATATGCTGAATGACTCAGAGAAGACCAGAGAATGAGAATGCCTAAAATGTAATGTCTTAACCGAGTGTGTTTATAAACTAGCAAGTAAATTCCCTGAAACTTGGAGTCTCCAAGAAAGACACATATATCTCCAAAGCTAATACAGAAAATATTTAAATATCTAACCTTCCAAGGCAAACAAAACAGAGTTTTTGAACACTAAGGAACCTATACCAACTAAATATGACTCTGAGGTAGCCAAATTAACAAATGGAACATTAAAATATGAAATAAATGTTGACTACATGAGCAGGTGCAATAGAGGACCACATTGAGTGGAGGTGATAAAATTAAAAACAAACAAAACATAAATTTAAAAGTGAAAGCAAAACAGATCCAAACAATAGAAAGTATAGCTGTAGAAAATGAGGAGATGGCTCGAACAAAGTGGTCAAATTACTTTAATTATATTAAAAGTACTGAATTAAAGTATAGCTAAAAGATGCTATGAAGATGCTGGTGTGACGAGGCATTCTATCTAGAAGACCAAAAACAGTAAATCCTACATTCACATCCAGTCAACAAACTTGTGAAATAAAATTGACCAGGGAAAGGGAAAACACTAATCAATAATTGTATTAATGGTTTCAATGTTCTAGTTTTAATAATCAATGCGGTAGGTGAAAACAAAGAAACAGAGAAGTTGATCCTCTTTGTATGCCAATTTGAGCTCATGGAAGTTTAAAACTGGTTATGGAGAACTTAACCTAACATTGAGAAAACACTTAATTTTGAAAACACACATGGAACATTCTTTAAGATAATCATATTCTATACCAGAGTACAAGCCTTAATCTATTTAAAATATTTAAATGATATAAACTATATTTTCCTTCTAGAATCCAATTAAATTAGAAATCAGTACCAAATGACATTCCTGAATATTTATAATGGAAATCAGAAAATAACTGGGCATAAAACTAAAAGTAATATAGAATACATAAGAACTTTTAAGGTGCAGAGAAAATTACATTGCAGGGAAACATTGTTCTGTAAATATCTACATTTAAAGAAATTTCACAAGTAATCTACATTTCCACTTAAATAAATTAAGAGAAGTAAGCAAAGTTAAACAGATGAAGAATGAAAATCAAAAGCAAACAGATGAAGAAAATAATAAAAATCAGGGTAGAGACAAATAAAATAGGTAATGAAACGATGGAAAACACTATGGAGCAAAAGTTGAAATGACTGGATAAACTCTGACATAGATGAATGGAGTTGGAACTTGGGGAATGAGGTAGAGAAGCAAGGAGTCAGGAATAGGATGTACTAGCCACCAACCAGGTAGCGTACATGAGCTGGTCCTAAGGCCCAGAGACATATATGCCAGAGAACTGCCTGCCCTGGCTTCAGCAAGAGAAGATACACCTAACTCTCTAGAGACTTGAGGCCTGGGGAGTCTGGAGGACTGGAGGGGGGCAACATTCTCTTAGAGACAGGGGGAGGAGGAATGGGATAAGGGACTATGGAACGGGGACAAGGAAGGGTAATGGCTGGACTAAAAGTTATAAAAAGTACACTGTATGAAATGCTCATGTAATCAAAAAATCTATTTGTAAAAGCTAAATACATTTTTTGATGGCACTCCACACAGATGTGGAGTAAGAATATACCCTACAATTAAGAATTTCAAAGTCATCTAACTACAGTCACAGACCAAGGTGGAGATAAATTCACATGAATGTTAATTCATTCTGCCACCTAGGAAAGGCAATTGCATTTGCTACATAATCATTGTTTTTTCAAGTACAAATAATATGATGTGAGCAATTCTCATTATCTCTGCTGAGGGTCATTTCCACTTGAAATGCTTTTCGTTTGTGTGACACTATAACACTCATAACACTGAATTAAGTCATATTTTGTGAAAATTTATGGAGAGGAAAATGAATGAGTAAACAGAAGTTATATTTTAGCCTCTGACATTGTTAGTCGTAGACATAATGCGATTTCTGTATATCAGAAATAGGCCTATGGAATTATTTCTTTTCTAGAAAAATATCAACATCCTTCAGAATGCAGTTTACATTTTAAATTTTTTTTTGGTGTTAGTTTTTAAAAATCAATTAACTAATTAATTTACACTCCATATTTTATTTCCCACCCACCCCTGTCCACCCTCATACTGTTCCACATCCCATACCTCCTCCCCCTGCCCCTGTATCCACGTGGATGTCCCCACCCCCATCCCACCTGACCTCTAAACTTCCTTGGCCTCAGTCTCTTGAGGGATAGGTATATCATATCTGAATGAACACACACCAGGCAGTCCTCTACTGTATGTGTGTTGGGGGCCTCATATCAGCTGGTGCATGCTGCCTGTTTGGTGGTCCAGTGTTTAAGTGATCTCAGGGGTCCAGATTAATTGAGATTGTTGGTCCTGGTAAAGGATTGCCCTTCTCCTCAGCTTTTTTCAGCCTTCCCTCATTTAACAACAGGTATCAGTTGCTGCTTCCATTTGTTGGGTGCAAATATCTGCAACTTTTTCAACTGCTTGTCAGGTCTTCCAGAGTTTGGTCTCCATCTACAAGTCGTCTCTCACTGTACAAATGCTTGCCAAATAGACTAGACAGATGTCCCCTGAGCTACAAAGCTCCAGTTGTCCTTATCCTCAGCAGGAGGATTAAACACTATCATCACATTGGGTGTTGGGTTAGGTCCTGGGAATTCAGCTAATGTCCTGATAGCATAGGAAATTCTACTGACTGTTTTTTTTTTATTTGTTTTTTTTTTTGTTGTTGTTGTTGTTTTTTTTTCTAAGCCCTAAACAGCTTTATCAGTAGTTGATGTGTACTTTTACACTCCAGTAGAGCCAAATGTCTCCTTCTTCAACATAGTGTGGTTACATCGAGAGTCATACCATTTCATATTTATGAAAAGCGTCTGTAGTCTTCTTCTGCAATGTTTAAATTTCATTATGAATGTAGGCATGATTATTGCAACAGACGTGCAAAGAAACAACTTAAATATCAGAGGATTTCCCTGTAGAAGATGTCATATGAGGACATCAACTGGGTCTTGTTTAAGACATAGATATCTTCACAGAAACCAGTGCTTATGTGACCTTCATATCTGTGCCACTACATTCTATTTGGATTTTTCCCCAAGGGAAACGCTTCTTCAAAGAGGTCTTTCTTAGGTCCTTGTCTGATGGCAACTTGCTCTCCCAAAATGGCTTCCCTTCCCACACAGACACTTTCTTTCAAGGAAACTACACATTAATAAAGACAATAGCAGTTCAGATCAGAATCACTGGGTACAGTGTCTTATTCAAAGACAAGACTAAAGGCCTGTTGTTAAATTAGGGCAATTAAAGGGCAATAATCAAGAAGTTTAAATGTCTAACTCTAGATGGGAAAGATATTTGTAATGAGTTGATCAGAGAAGCAATATACTACTAACCATGCCCAGAGACTATTGTAATATATATTACATATTAAATTTCAGCTTTAGTTACCATGTCCAACTAATGAGCTAAGTTTGCTTCTAATACTTACTAACTACTTTGCTTGTAAATATGAGCTATGGGTGTGAGCCAGGGATTTTAATAAGAATCTCAAACTCCTCTTTGGGAGACAAATACTTAATGCCCATTATCATGCTTAAATACTAGGTGAAGAATAGATCAGATAGAATTTAATGTTCATCTAAGCCCTATACTTGGGCAAAGAATATTGAAAATACATAGTAATAGGTAATAAATATAGAAAACTTGAGAGTGTTTTGTTCTTTATTGTGCATTGCCTCTGTGTTGTTAGAACAAGGGTTGCTGACTGCTTTAATATCATTCTAAATTAATTTACTAGTAAGAATTATTAGTAAGATATTAATAAAAACTCTGTCTCCTTAGCACTACTGAGAACAAATCTAGACAAAATATTTGAACCATCTGAAACTTGTTAATTTCCAATTAGTTGAAGAGAGATGTTAGCACATTAAGAAGTGAGTGTGTGTGGTTATATACACATGTATACATATGTATTTATACACAAACACTAAATACATATATTTATATATTATGTACAAATATACATATATTTAAATTACATGCATATTATGTATAAATATACATATATTTAAATTTTATATATATATATATATATATATATATATATATATATATATATATAAAAGTAACAAAATAACCTTTAAAGGAAGAATTTTGAAAAAACTTTTGAAGTCAAAATTATTTATAGATGGGGAAATCAAACAATGATTAGAAATTGATACTTTCAGGTCCTGATGTTGCAAATGTTTGTGTTTTATGTATCCTTTAATATATAGAAAACTTTTCAGCTGTTCAGCTTCTCATTCTTCGTATTCAAAGGGACCAGTGGGTATTATTGAATCTCATTTTTAATTAATATGAGTACAAAAACAAAACAGGCTCTAGTGATAGTTAAATAAAATATCCAGGGAAATAACATAATGTTTGTTTTGAGCACTGACATGTCTTTGTATATAAAAAGGAAAATGTTGTATTCATTTGGTAAATTTTCCTAACTCAGACCCAATTCTCTGCTATTTCCCTTGGGTCTGGTAACATGTCTGGCTCATTTCATAGTCAACAACCCTAGAGACTTAGCACAAGAAAAAAAAAAAAGCAGAAAAAGATGCAACCAGAGATGTGATATCTTCCATTGAAAACCTCTATGATAAATAAAGACTTGCCATTAATTCCCTTCACACCATAAACTGTGGACTCAGGGAAGAGTTAGTGCAGTAGATGCAAAGTGGGAGAAAAACATGCTTCAAGCTGGGACCTATTAATGGGCAATAATTCTCAAATAACTCTACAACGCAAGTAACTGAGCCTTAATATTAATCCACAAGGATAAACGTTGTGGAGAGAAATACAATCTAGAAGATTGCTTTTTCTTTTAAGATTAATAAAAATAATATATTTATACAACTAAAAGTAAAGGAGTTAGGTTATTTTCTGTTCAAACTTCAGTGAGTTAGTTAAATTGTTACAACCCTGAATCTATGATTTTGAGTACTGGTTTTCTAATAAAATGGTGCACTGTAGACTGCTTGAACAATATTCTATTATTTATGAAATTTTAACTATAAATGAATAATTTTGTTATTTGTGTCTATACAAATAAGCAAGAGCAAAAGTTCCCTTTACCTCCTGTGTTCTGAGCACTGAGGGATTGGTTTGAAATAGTAGATAACAAAACAGATTGTGGCGAAGTCAGAATAATGAAAAAGGAGTATTAAATGAGGCAAGAAAAGAAAGTGGGGTTAATTCTGGGGAAAGGGAAAACACCATTAAAGACCTCTGAAAATGCCATATGCAAATGCTTGTACTACAGACACTTCCTATAATATGTACATGTACACATATAAAGGGAGTTTAACCTGTCATTGAGGAAGAAATGTAATAGACACGATAAACAATCATATCAAAGGCTCTGCCAGTATTGATTACTTATTTTTGAGTTGTGTGTCATGGTGTTTTCATAGACCTTCCAAACTTTACAAGATACTGCTCAAAGTTGCACTCCACTATTTGATGATAAGACCCTATTGGCCAAGAAACCATATACCGAGTAGGAGGACATAGAGAATCATGGCTTGCACAGTCCTGAAAGCATGATCCCAACTGGCCAGCTTTTGTAGTACCATGAGTTGCTATGTAAACTACTGGATAGGAAATAATCATCAATCTCACCCCATCTCTGGTAACCACTAGCTTGTCAAAATATGTCCACTCACATGGGAGTGACAAAGCTGTTTTGGGAATAATCAATCACTATCTTAGTGGATTTAAAGTCACTGCACAAAATAGAAAATCATGTCTGGTACCACTATGCCCTAACCTCCATGGTGGCTGGGTCATTGGTTATGGGGGAAAATCAAATACTATCATTTTGCTAAATTGGACTCATAATAAGTTGTCCTAGCAGTACTATCTTTAGACCTATGGGTTAATACCTTTCCCACTCCTTAAAAAAATAACTTCTTTGTGAAGTTCATAACAACAGCGAGGTCTAAAAAAAGACCAGTCTCTAAGCAAATAAGAGACTGTGGAGTGCCAGCTCTGAATAGAATGTTTGTGCCATAGCTTTTCCCCCTCATCTTGGGTGAGGGAGGCAGAGAGAGTATAAGAACCAGAGTGGGGTAGCAAGACAGTATTTTTAGGGCACAGTAGCTAAGCTGAACACTTGAACTCACAGCAGCTTTGATTACCTTCAGAAAACCTGCACAAGATAAAGATAGCCCAAATTAAAAAGCAACTGAGGGAGGGGCTCCTGACACTCCACCCCTCATCCAAGAAGATAATGATGACTTCTGATGAAGGGAGAATCATTTTTCAGGGATGTTGCCCCTGAAATGGTATACCTGACCCAATATACATACACACATTAATGTCAGACATGTGCCCAAAGTCAGCTGACAGGATGTCCAAGTGTCTCTTCTTTACTCCCTAAATTACTGTGTCACTGCCTTTCTTCCAGAGTACCTGGCTAAAGTTTCACAAGGAACACTGTTCATCTATCTCCGTGCCTTTGTTTCTGGATCTTACCTAGTGACATATTAAATACATATTAAATACCTCTGTGTGTGTGTGTGTGTGTGTGTATGCATGTATGTGTATCACTTTATATATTAATACAACAAGAAGCCTGTAATTGGACAGGGAAAATTATGTTACATATATGCATATGTGAATATGTGAGTATGCATATATATACATATATAAAACACATATGTGTGTATATATACACACACATTTGGAGTACTACAATAATAAAAATAGTGTGTTTATAAACAGCAGGTATTTAATTTTTATAGCCCTAGAGGTTGAAAGTCTCAAATGAAAACATGAGAGGAATGAATGCTAAATGAAGTCTCTCCCTCATTTGTGACCCTCTTCTTTCACTGTTTCCCAGCATGGAAAGGGCATAACATGTGTGTCTCAGTTCTGTTTGATAAGGTCAATAAGTGGTTCACTAGGGGCTTCATGGTTATGGCTCTATCACCTCCCACAGGTTCTCTTTCTTAAAATCATCATCTGGGGGGTATTTCAGCATGAATTGGGGAGCACATAAGCATTCAGGGCACAGTATACAGGTAGCAAAAACCATTTTAGTCAGAACACATATACTTCCCACTGACAAAATGAAATCACTGTAAAACTACTCCTAGGAATGAAGTGGATCCAGGGAAACCATCCAGCCTTGTCTTATAGGGTAGTAGGGCCAAGTCAGCTTGCTTCCAAAGGCTAGAACATTTATACATGGAGAAGCAACCCTTAAATATAGGAGCTGTCCAGGGAGAGGGTTGGCTCATTCCAGGGAATATTACTGTGAAATGATACTCAGTGTTGCTACATATGAATTAGTAAATCTTGATGTAATGCAAAATGTACCCTAAGATGAAGCCACCCCTGTGTTTTAAATTTAGTCCAGCAGTGAGTAGGAAAATTTTATACCATATTGGGGATTGGTTACTATGGTATTACATTTAAGTAACTAGTAGTGCCTGATGGTGACCAGAAAATAATGAGATCTTTCTAAGTGTTATCTAACTTCAAGCAAATCATATTGAATCATATTTTTTTAAAAAAGCAATAGTTAAACAAATAAGTGAGTAGTAATGCTTGTTTAATAAAAATACAGATATGACAAATGGACCAAAATTGCAAAGTAAGTTGAAAATGAGTTTTATTGAAGCCACATACCCATGTGAAAGCAAAAGCAAAAACAGAAACAGGGTGACAGGGTAACCAAGAACTTACATGTGATTGATTGGACCTTCATTCTGTTTTCTTGTTTGTTCATTTGATTGGTTGGTTGTTATTTTTGTTGTTGTTGTTTTTGTTTGTTTGTTTTAGAATTTGTAACTTTCTGCTGTTTGCAATTTTGTGGACCATATTTCTTTTTCTTTTTCCTTTCTCCTTCCTTCCTTCCTTCCTTCCTCCCTTCCATTTTTTGTTTTTGTTTTTTGGTGTTTTTTTTGTTTTTTGTTTTTTTTGTTTGTTTTTGTTTATGAGACAGGGTTTCGCTGTTAGCTCTGGCTGTCCTGGAACTCACTTTGTAGACCAGGCTGGCCTCGAACTCAGAAATCTGCCTGCCTCTACCTCCTGAGTGCTGGGATTAAAGGCATGTGCCACCACGCCCAGCTTTTTTTTTGTTTTTCAAGACAGGGTTTCTCTATATAGCCCTGGCTGTCATGGAACTCACTGTGTAGACCAGGAAGCCCTTGAACTCAGAAATCTGCCTGCCTCTGGCCTCTCAAGTGCTGGTATTAAAGGCGTGCACCACCACTGCCCAGCCTGCTTAGTATTTCATAAGAAATTCTTCTGTAGTTAGTGTTCTATTATTATTATTATGACTTTGATTCTTTAAGAGATTATAGCTTAATCTTGCTTGCTATTCACTGTGTAACTCATAGTAACCTTGCAGGCTCAGCCTTGCAAGTACTAGGATTACAGAATGAGTCACTTTACCCCCACTGTAATGATTTTACTTTTTTCTTTTCTTTTTTTTTTTCTGCTCCTGTCTCCATGAGAATATTCTCCCCACCCCTCACCCCACCAGACCTCCCCACTCCCTGGGGTCTCCAGTCTCTTGAGGGTAATTTTAAATATGGTTCTTCACATTGTCCTTAGTAAATGTTCTGTGTTTAATAAACCCTATTACTTAAGGATGCTTCAATTCCTTCCTATGTTTGTAAAATAAATGTGTTTGTGTTATACCCTTCGAAAATACATGCCAGAAGGTTTTCAAATTCTTAGCAGAAGCATCTCATATTTTCTATTCCTTTCCAGAAAGATTATCTAAGCATTTACCCTGAATGAAGCTGCCTATGTCGTTGTATCTTGGATAGTTTCATATTTGAAAATAAATTTTCTGAGAGCTCCATAGCCTCAGTAATAGTGTCAGGCCTTGGGACCTCCCCTTGCTCTGGATCCCTCTTTGGGTCTGTCACTGGACCTTCTTTTCTGCCTGACACTATTCCTAAGGCTATGAGCACTCACAAAAAAGGACCTAGCACACTCCAGAAAACCCAACAAGCAGCTGAAAGTCAGAGGTAGATAGTTATACCCAACCAATGGACAGAGGCAGCTGACCCCTGTTGTTAAATTAGGGAAAGACTGAAAGAACCTGAGGAGGGCAAGCCTGTAGGAGGACCAGCAGTCTCAATTAATCTGGACCCCTGAGATCTCTCAAACACTGGACCACCAAACAGGTAGCATACACTAGGTGATATGAGGCCTCCAACACACATACAGTAGAGGATTACCAGGTCTGTGTTCATTCAGAGATGATGCACTTAACTTTCAAGAGACTAGAGGCCCTAGGGAGTTTAGAGGTTAGATGGCATTGGTGGTAGGGACATTCATGTTGAGACAGGGAGGTGGGGAGGAGGTATGGGTTTTGGAGCTGTAGCAGAATGGAGGGAGGCAGTGTTAAATATGATAAATATGGAATGTAAAATTAATTAATTAAAGATAATAATTTTAATTAATTATTAATGTATGTGTGTGTTTCTGTTCATGCAAACATCTGTCCACATGCATGTGTAAATGACAGTGTATCTATGTGAGTATCTACATGTGTGTTCGATTTCTCAATGTGTGTATAGCCTCTATTTGTGTGTGTGCATGTGTGTGTATGTGTATGTGTATGTGTGTGTGTGTGTGTGTGTGTGTGTGTGTGTGTGTGTATGTGTGTGTGTGTGTGTGTGTGTGTGTGTGTGTGTGTGTGTGTTCATGCTAAGACTCAAGACTGACAATAGGAGGACAATGTTTTGGAGTACTTTCTGCCTTTTAGATACTGACCTGAGATAATCAGGGCTGGTAGGTAACATTTTAGTCCCTGAGCTATCTTCCCAGCTTTGTTTGAAACACTTTTACGGCATAGTTATATTTTGCTGTGCNAAGAAGGAGGAAATATATACCAACTTTAACTTAAGTTTTAGGTGGGCTTATTTCTATAGAATAATAATTTCTCACCTCAAACTTTCTTTTGTAACTTATAAGTCAATAAGTAGGGATTTATAGGTAAAAACTTTGGAAGGTGATTGTGTCCTCTAACCTGAGTTCTAGTGGATACATTTCTAAAGTTTATAAATGAAAACTAACAGTTCTAGAGAGGATTTGTTTCCTTTCTCCAAATAAGGATATAGTAAGAAAAAGCCTGCTATGAATATGGTATGACAAAATTTACCAGCAACTTCATACAGCTGTTTTTGAAAATGCTGGTCAGGTGACATTGACCATAGTAGCAGACTGAGCATTATAAAACACTCACATGGAAAAAATAATTTTAATTTCCTCTCACTAGAAAATCTATAAATGCCCACTCAAGAGTAGTAAACCAGTATTTTTTATTATTATTATTATTATTATTATTTTTGGTTTTTCGAGGCAGGGTTTCTCTGTACAGCCTTGTCTGTCCTGGAACTCACTTTGTAGACCAGGCTGTCCTCAAACTCAGAAATCCGCCTGCCTCTGCCTCCCGAGTGCTGGGATTAAAGGTGTGTGCCATCACGCTCGGCTCGTAAACCAGTATTTTGAATTACCTGTTTTTTCTTAGCCTAAGTATTGAGGGTTTTATTGCTGTTATTATTCTAATAAATTCTGATTAAATTATTATATTTCCAAAATTGATGACAACATTAATTCTTCAGGGGAATTTTTGTTATCTTTAAAGAAACACAGAGCTAATTGAATCAGTAGAGATGAATGATAAAAATTCCCTCCTGTGGCTCTCCAGGTCAAGTAGACCCTGTGATACAATAAATTAGTTTTAAACACAGACATGAATCAAGACAACCAGAACTTGTATCACTTTTCCTAGTATCTAAAAAGTAGTTATTTGCAAGTTTTACTCTTAAAATATATCACTGGAAGCTGCAAAATTTCTAGTGTTTAGGTTCAGGATGCCTAATTGACTGTTAAGCAATTAGACTCCATGTTGCAATGTACTCTTTAATATGAATTTTCTGAATACAAAACTGGAATTTTTCAAATTCTAACTGTAAATGATGATATTGGGAAATAGATCTGGAAAATGGGTTAAGTAGACAAAAGAAATAGAATAGGATTCTTATGAGGTTATTTTATTAAATTGAGTTCCCAGAAACTTTATTTTCTAGCTTCAGTCTAACAACAGTGGCTTTCCTGCCATGAATTTAGCTCTCCCTTACCCCCTCAAGTTTTAAGAATAGAAAATAAAGTGCACCATGTGGGCTTCAAGCTGTAATTTCCATTGAAGCTGTTGAAGTCATAAATTGCAAGTGGGAGCCTAAAGATAAAATTACAACTTCTCTAAAACTCCAACCAGGTACAGTTTCTGACTTTAAGATTGATATTTTCACCAAATCCACCAACACCAAATTTATACACAATTGCCCTTAAAATAACTTCCCTTTTATCTTTTATAAAGAGAAGAACAGGTATTGAACTTAAAACAGTTAAAACCTTCAAAGCAATCCTTGCCAGAACAAATGATTTTTTAACAATTTAAATTTAACAGATGTTAGCAACAAATCAGAAAATAACAAATCAAAGAAAATTTCCTTATGCACAATATGGTAAAAATAGATGTTTCTTTGTTCTTTTTCTGGAGAACACCCTGTAATTACAACATAAAAAAATGAAATAATACTATACAAACTTGTTTAAAAATTTATTCTTATTAAGTTTAATTAACAATTTCATACATGTATATAAGGTATTGTAAATATTCTATGCCCAAGTCCTCCCCAGAAACAGGTTTGCTCTGTAACTCTCCTTTATTTAGATTCATGACTTTGGGTTTTATTTTGTGGCTCATTAGTTTAGCAATTTACATCTGCTTGATTGGATTAAAAGTACCTATTAGATCACTGTGGAGTCACCAGTTGTTGCATACCTAAAGACAATACTTCTACTTTTTTGTGAGTGTACCTTTAGCCAATAGTTCAATGGTTAATACTCCTAAGTCCTTCCTCTGTCCGGGTCTGACTGTTGAATGGCTCATTACTTTGCAGACCTGTGTAAACATCCATAGGTGTTGTGAGTTTGTGACATGGCTATGATTTGAACAAGAACTGACAGTTCAAAACCTGTTTCCCTCTCTGCTTTCTTTTATGTTCTGTATGCCCCCTTTCTTCAATGAGAGACAATTACTTATCTGTCATTTAATGTTAGCATCTTGGGAAGTCATGGGTTTCATAATTCACCACAGTAAAATGAAAAGACAAACATCTTTGATGAAGATCAAGATCAGTGTTTGTCCATGATTATAAATACAAATTTTTAGAAAGTTCTATGTAAATTTGCTAAGTAACGGTGCTCAGGTTCCACTTAATGCCTATCATCATCTTGCAATAGGTTTTTGAGCAGGTTTACACTACCGGGCATTAATTCCCTACTCTTGGGGCATATCAATAGAGATGGCAGTTGGTTACTCCAATAACACTTGTGACATTATTTCATGTGGCATAACCTAGGGTCTTGTACGTTATTCAGCTCACAGCCAACAATTATTAGTGCTTCTTCTTCCTAACCAGTTGGAATAGCATCCTCAAGTGGTATTAAAGCTAACCAACAGAAGCTCAAGAGGAAGCAAGACCAAAGAGTGGATGATTCAGACCTACTTAGAAAGGGGAAAAACAACAACAACAACAAAAAATAATCAATAGATGTAGAGGTGGGAAAGACTTGGTAGGAAGAGAGGAGGGGGAGGGGAAAACAAGGGGAAGAATCTGATATGGGAGGGGATGGAGGAGATGTACAGTGTCAGGAAATTGAACAGAAGAATGTAGCAATGGGGCATGGGGAACAGGAGGTTGCAACCAGGTAATCCCAGATGCCAGTAAACATGACCATGCAAGATCCCACAGGGATTACATTAGCTGTAATTCCCTACAAAGGGGAGGAAGAGCCTGTAGAGACTATATCCAGAGCTTAGGCATGGCCCTCCAGTTGTAGAATGGGGCCACCCATGCATCTCCAAAATTTTAACACAGAACTGCTCTTGTCTAAAGGTAATACAGGGATAATGAGTGGAGCAGAGACCGAAGGAAAGGCCATCCAGAGACTGCCCCACCTTGGGATCCATCCCACATGCAGACACATAACCCAGACACTATTGCTGATGCCAAGTGCTTGCTATCAGGAGCAGGATACAGCTGTCTCCTGAAAAGCTATGCCAGATCCTGACCAATATAGATGTGGTAGCTCACTGTCAACCATCGTACTGAACACAGGAACCCCAATGGAGGAGTTAGGGGAAGGACTGAAGGAGCTAAAGGGGCTTTATCTGGCATTAATGGAGGCCCTTGGTCCTGTGAAGGCTTGTAGAGGAGTGCTAGGGTGTTGAATGGGTGAGTGGGTGGAGGAGCACTGTCATAGAAGCAGAGTAAGGGGAGATGGGAGAGAAGGGAAAACTAGAAAGGGGATAACATTTGAAATATAAACAAAATATCCAATGGAAAAAAAAAGAAAGATCATACTAGGTGATTTCTAGCTTGATTCCTCTATATCATACACTCAAATTACAGGTACTTTCATCAGTAGATTCTTGCAATATAGTTATGCTAGACAGCCAAGTGTAATGGCAAGAGTCTGTACTATTTGGTGAGTGGCTTTGAGTCTTCTTGATTAACAATTCACAAGTCACTCTCACCAAATGGCACTAGGATTTGTTAAATAAACAATATTTTTTTAAGAGCAGATTTTATGGTCAGGGAAGTTTACTTCTCTCTCTCTCTCTCTCTCTCTCTCTCTCTCTCTCTCTCTCTCTCTCTGTTATTTTAAGGTAATATATTAATATAGAAATAATGTGATTAAAATCTTCCTTGACAAAATATTAAGCTAGGAATGTATGACATACTATAGAGAAGGCAAGGTGCCCATTGTAAAGTGAGTGTGTAAGCCTTCATTAATCAACTAAGACTGTGAAGAACAATGAGGAAAAGAACTTTAAATAAGTGAAAGGACATTTATAAAAGGAATTTGAAAAATACAGGGGAGTAATGAGCATGAGTTATTTTATAGAATGATTATTTAAATTTGCATATATAGTTGAATATACCTAGAAAATAGTTATAAAGATTAATAAACTATGAGGCAATAAGGATATTGATGTTCTTTTTATTAGCATTGGTAAAACTTTTCTAAACACAGTAAGTAACAATGAGATATAGAAGGATCATTCAAGAATTTAAAGAATTAGCAATTTAATTCCAAAATCGAAAACAATTTTGATAGACTCATGTAAAAGTCAGTACATTTTACTGATACTCATCATATTCTCATAGGATGACTCCACATCAAGAATAGTCGTAAAATCCAAGAATATTTACTGACTGAGATTTGCATGATATATAATGTGTGTGTGTTAATATCTCATTGTTCATAAAATACTGTGAAGCAACATGGAATAATTTATCACCTTACCATAAACATTTTTTAATTCTAAGTCTGAAAAGATGATGCTTTTGCAAATAGAAGCCAATAGTCAGTATATATGTGAGCAATGCTACCCACATTTTACTGATAACAAATTCAATTAATCTTATACAATTTCTAAAAAGGAGATTTCATAAGCTGGGCATGGTGGCACATGTCTTTAATCCCAGCACATGGGAGGCAGAGGCAGGCAGATTTCTGAGTTCAAGGCCAGCCTGGTCTACAAAGTGAGTTCTAGAACAGCCAGGGCTATACAGTGAAACACTGTCATGAAAAAGCAAAAAAAAAAAAAAAAGAAAAAAGAAAAAAAGAAAAGAAAAAGAAATTTCATAATGTTCTATTAAACAATTAGAAAATAATTAAATTACAGAGGATATTGAACTAGTTCTTTTAAATTATTATATTTACATACCAAATACCCACTCAAACAAACACACGTACTGTATATCAAAGTTTGATTAAAGCAGAGAAAAGCAAAACCACTTAACATTCCTTCAGTTGTTTGATTTCAAGAACCCAATGCTCATGGCTATTTTTTTTGTAGGCTTGTGAATTTCTTAGAGTTTGACTAACACCCATAATTACCTAGAGTATTTGAAGCCTTGGTAAGCTACAAACCCCTCTTTCAAAACTCAGTTTTAGAAGCAAAGGTAAAACTTGGTTCTAAATATGTCTAGTGCTCCAAAATAGAATTAAGAATTCAGCTAATTAGCATTTGTGAAACAGCACTGGTACTTAACATTTTAATTCATGCTAGGAGAAAAGGATAATGAAATAAAATTGTTAATCTTCTATCTTCAGTTAATTCTAGGACTCTGTTTATTTTAAGTCTCCAGGTCAATCACTACTCACTGACCTTAAAGACAGTCACCATCATTATCATTTCTTAAAGTTGACTCTAAAACGTACACAAAGAAATTGAGATTGAGAATTTTTATCTCTTGAAAAAATATTCTAATATCTAAACTACAGATGCAGATATTTGAAATAGTATTAAACTTGATATCGGGATTTAGCATGGAAAAATGTAGAAAAATATGCCTCTCACAGTTTGTAAACTTCAAAGAAGTCTCTTTTCTTTCCTATGAGATTCAATTTGAGTCATTTTTTTCCCTGCCACAAAATGCTTTCTGCCCCAATTTTATAACATCTCTTTATATATAGTAAATGAAATAAAAATAATTTTCTTATAAATAATTTGAACAGATAATTTCCTATTCTATGCTGTTTGTATTGTCTCAAAAGGCAAACATAAATATTGTCACCATAACAACATCTGTGATTCTGTTTTATTTCCTGGTAGCTTTTTAGTAGATATTATAAAACATGACTGTGGTATTTGTATTTATAATGTCTGTAGAGTAATAAACAGGAGACAATTAGCTCATAATTATTTTCACCTGGTGGACTCTCTTTTGAGGAGATTTGATTAATTAATAGCACATATCTGTCATCATTAGATGTGGAATCATATTTTAATTTCTCAGAATACCAGAATACTGTTAATAATTGTTTAGAGCAGGTGTCTACTGTCCATCTTTTGGGTCATTGCTCAGAAACTCATTATCCATATAATTGGAAAATATTGCTACTGTTTATCAATGTTAAAATGTTATATAATTTTGAAAATTAGTTGTAATTTTGTATAAAGGAAAAACTATTATATTTGAAAAATTTAACTAGCATTTTAGATGATTGTTATAAATTCTTTGCTTGCTTTGTACTCAAGGTGTGGAGTACTTGTATTTCTGCCATTCTATTTTTATAGTATTTAGAAAAAAAAATCTAGTAAAATAGTGGGAAATGTGCTCCTGTCTTACATGGATCTATTATTTCATCTTATTCTTTTATAGAAAGAACAGTGTGTTGATTAAATGATTGGTGAGTTAGATCTAACTTTTCCTTTATTTAATAATGTAGAAATAAATGACTCATGTTGACTTGTCTTTCTTCTCAAGTCAAGCTCTGCAATCCTGGACAGACTCCCTTATCTGAGCATACTTTTGAAGCTTCTTCTCTCTATATAAACTTTTAATTTCAAAAAGAAACTTATGATCTTAAAAAACAATAAATATTCTGACTTAGTAGCCTAAATGTAAACATTGTAAAATTTTATAAATTTTGTAAGTATAAATTGATAAATCCAATCTCACAATGATCCCTTAGTCAATTAGCTACATTTATCCTAGGTTATACTTCATTTAGAAAGAAAATGATGTCTAGAACCTGCTACACATTTCATATTATATTAAGTTAAGTTAAGAATTATCAGAATTAAATTAGTATCTGTGCTTAACATAATTATCCTTCAAGATAGAATGTAATATTATTATTATTGGTTTATGGACCACACATGGACAAATATTAAAATTTATGTCTTGTGTATGTGTCTGTGTGTGTATGACTTATTTATTTATTTATTTATTTATGATGTATCCGGCATTCTGCCTGCTTGCATGGCTGCACAGCAGAAGAGGGCACCAGATTTCATGATAGATGGTTATGAGCCATCATGTGGTTGCAAGGAATTAACTCATGACCTTTGGAAGAGTAGCCACTCCTCTTACCTTCTAAGACATCTTGGTGAGGATATGAACTGAGATGAGGACTGGGTTGAGGTTGGGAGGGCTGCAGAAAAAAAAATAGAAATCTATTGGGGGCAAGCAGGAACCTAGGACTAGGGGATGCTCCCTTAAGTCTATGGGGATAGCCCTACCAAAGGCTCTTAGCAGTTGTGGAAATGGAAAACAGAGTGGCAACCTTTTGTAGCCATGTGGGACTTCCAGTAAAGGGAAGGGAACACCAAACTATTCATGAAAACTTCAAACCAAAGTGTGTCTTAACTATAAGATGTACAGGGATAAATACAAAGCAGAAACTGAAGGAACAAATAGTTGGCCCAACTTGAGACCCACCACATGGGAGAGAGTCAACCCCTGGCACTGACAGAGATAACTCTGCTATGTTTTCAGAGAGGAGCCTAGAATAACTGTCTCCTGCAAGAGTTCATCAAGCAACTGATATAAACATATGCAAAGACTCACAGCCAAACAGTAGGTTTATCTGAGGGAGGAGGCCTGTGGATGAGTGTGAGAAAGGACTGAGAGAGCTGGAGTGGTCAAGAACACCATAATAAGACCTGCAGAATCAACTAACCTAGGGCCATGGGGGTTAACAGAGATTAAACCACCAACCAAAGACCATGCACGGGATAGACCTAGGCCCCACACATGTTTGTAGCAGATTTGCAACTTTTTCTTCCTATGGGTCCCCTAACAATTAGAGTGTGGGCTGTCTCTGACTCTGCTGCCTGCCTTTGGATCCCCTTCCCCTCACTGGACTGCCTTGTCACTGGGAGAGAATGAGCTTAGTCCTGCTAAGAATTAATATACCAGGATGGATTGGTAGTACATTGGGGGTCAGTGGCTTCCCCTTCTCTAAGGAGAAGAGGAAAGAGTCATGGGACATTGGTATATGAAGGGGCACTGGGAGGAAAGAAAAGAGGGGGGAGTTGTGATCATGATGTAAAGTGACTACATAAATAAATATTTTAAAAGAGTTATGTATAGGTGATTATCTCAAATATTCCTAGACATAATAGATTGATGAATAATACATATATCTGATGTTTACCAGAAATTCCTGACACCAAGGTGATCAGTGATAGCTTTATTTCCAACACAGAGTTGTCAAAGGAGGCTGGGTTTATCTGAAATGATACCTTTCTCTCCATTCAATTATTTTATTCTGTCATTTTTCAGAGCTTCAGAATAAAGTATATTCATGCTTTTTTATTAGTATCATATTCTAGAATGCATAATTCTATTGTGTTTTCTGCACAGATGTAGAAGGAAAAAGAAAACAAGAAGGACAAGAGGGAAAAAGGAAAGGAGGTGATATATATTCCAGAAGCAATATGGCCTATCATGTTTACAGACCTGGGAATGGAGCAGCCAGGTTTCTAGCAGGATGTTGCTGGTTTAATGTGCCTTAGTTTAGGGAACATGGTTCTTTCAATGTGCATATCAATTTCCCTGGGTGTTATTAACTAGTTCCTGCAGAGCATATGGACTAAACCTATGTAAGTTTATCAGAACCACGCTTGACATATGATAAACTCTCAGTCACTCATTCCTTAAATAACAATAATTCCTTTGTGTTACAACTACCATTGTTCAGGATTAAATCTAAACTGAAACAAATTCAAAACTTTAGCTATTTTATATAAAAGCAAGCCACAGGACTGAATGTACTTTGTAGCCCTGAGATTTCATTCCCAATAAGCCCATATTAATTTAGGGTACTCTGTTTTAAACTTAGAGAGTAATTTAAATTCAGTTCTCAAGGTGTCACAATGACACATCTGGAAAAAATGTAATTCTTTGGCAAGGAAATCACTTTGCATGGAGTAATGTCTGTTTTGTGATCCTGTTGTTTGGCCTCATAACTGATCTTCTGATAGGACTGATAGGACAATCAGGGTGTTTAACAAGCTTTACATCCAATGTGGTCTTGGTAATACGCACAGTGATGGAAGACTTCTGGTGATATTATCAATAATGAGTACAGAAGACAGATGCAATGCACATGGTGGAACATTTTACCTGTTTATACTATAAAAATGATGACTGATTATATATGCCTAGCAATTTTCTTCTTGCTTTTCCCATAATATTTTAACAAGGACTGAGTTATGAGTCATGTGAATTATTTAAGCAAAGGTAATTCATATCTGCCAGGGGCACCTGAATGGGAAACTAGAACATAAATCTGAGCAAAGATATATATTCAAAGTGGGAAAACTGCAGCACTGTAGAGGAATTTTAAACCAGCACCATGGCTGCTCTGTCAAGGGATCACATTGAAAGTTCTAGGTCTGTGATCAAGATAGATTGAAACAAATTTAAACCCTTTCCATGGAATACAGATATCCTCGTAGTACACACCTTTAATACCAAACAATGAAGGTAAAATTAGTTTGTGGGAGGAAACGGCCATTTTTTTTTTTTTTAAAGTGGCATCTAATTGAGGGGAAAACAAAATGTGGAATGCTTTTACAAAGATACTTTTACAGAAAGAGGTTGCAAAAAGAACAAGCTAGACATGGGGGAAGACAAAACAAGCCAGTGGATGCGGAGCTAGAAGATTAGAACATATTGCTAACATTAGTATGAGTTCAAGCAAAGCAACTCAGGTAGAAGCTAAGTGAATTGCTGCTGAATTGAATCAATGAGCTTTAAGTGGAGTTTCTAGCCAGCATGGCTGAGTTGAACCAGCCAGCCAGTGTTCAGAAAGAACTAGAAAGAGTTAGCCTCTTCAGCAGTAAGCCTGTGAGAAGACAATTACATCTGTTGTGTAAATGTTACATTTACACAGCATGGCTTTTTGAGAAGGCAAAACAGTCAACATTATCATTAAAAGAGATACCCAAAAGTTATGACATTGTCATTTTATTTAATCAGAGATGAGCCTTATTACCTAATATGTTAACATGGAGGTACTACTTGAATCGCTATGTTTCAGCAATTTTCCCTATAAAAATGAACAACAATGAATACTGTCTATGAAATAGAGAAAGCTTAAAGTCTATACCTATAAACAACAAATAGTGCTTCTGATTTAATAAGCACAAAAAAATAACCATAGAGAGAAGCATATTATTTAGATGGCCATGAATTGACTAAGAGCACAGTAAAGGCTTTCTCCTGCTGTGTGTCTGCACTTGGTTTCAGTTGTTTTTCTATTTCCATGACCAAGGAAACTTGTAGAGAAAAAGGCTTACTGGGGCTCACAGTTCCAGAGGCATGTCGCAGGCAGGTGTCTCACTGGTGTAGTCACTGAAAGCTTACCTCCTTATCTCATTCAGAAGTGAAGAGAGCTAACTGTGAACGACACAGACTATTTTAAATCTAAATTCCACTCCCAAGTAGTGTGCCTCCTTTGATGGTCCAAACCTTCTAATCCTTCCTAAACAGTTTCATCAACAGGTTACCCATCATTTACATTTGTGCACCTGTAGGAGCCATTCTAATTCAAACAATCACAGGCAGCAAAGGTCTGGAGGGCATTCTTGCCCTCCCTGAAGAGGTTGCTAAGCACATTTCAAGGAGTTTTGTCTACATGACTTAATCAGCTCCTTAAAGCAAATTTGCTTTAGAGATAAAGTTAAAACATGGTCTTTGTTAGTTTTGTTTTGTTTTATTGCACTCCACTCTGGCCCAGGAAATGGGTAGGCTAGCTTGAGGTCTTCGCTTCCTCATACTCTCCTCTAAATACCATCTGATTCTTTCTTTCCAACTTCAGCAGCTACAGAGGTCTTCCCCTTTCTCCACTGATCACACAGATTTTCCACTCATAACTTCTCTCCGCCCACTCATTGCACTTTCTTAGACCCCAACTCTAGCAGGCTGTCTGGGAACACACAGATCACATTAGCCAGGGAAGTGGGTTAGGTAGACTACAGAAACTTACCTCACCATTGGCTCCTCTGAAAACAATCACCCAATCTCATCCCCAGCAACATAGAAAAACATGGTTATAGCTCTGTGCATTCAAAATTGAGTCTTCTATTTTAAAATTTTAATTTATGATAATTGGAATGTTATTTCCATGCTGATTTAGTTAGTTAGTTTGGATGGTTGTTTTTGCTTATGTTTTGTTTTGTTATTCTTTTCTTCCATAGTACCAAATGCCTTGCAATCTGGTTTGGTCATCACTCCAACATTGTTTTTTTAACTCAGTATTTTTTTTGGGGGGGGATTCCATATTATTTTTAGAATTCTTCTATATTGATTTTGATTGGGATTGCATTGTATCTATCAATTGCTTTTGTTGGGATTATAATGTATAGCAATATTAATTAAGATCATCCATGATGATTGATTGTCTTTTTAGATTGTTAGCATCATTCTCATTGTTGTTGTTGTTTTCTTTTGTTTTGTTTTTCAGTGATTAATAGTTTTCACTGGAGGGCTTTTATATACTTGGTTAGGTGTGTTCTTAGATGTTTTAGATTTTGAGAATATTATGGAGTTTTTTTAATAATCTCTTTTTCAATATAATTATTATTTGCATAAAGAATAATTAGTATTAGGTTAATCAGAATGAGTAAATATCAATAAGCCACCTACCAACAAATGCTCCTGAGCATGTGGAGAAAGAAAAATAGCTATTCATCTCTCATGGAAATACAAATTGATAGAGACACAGAGAAATCAGTAGAGAGTATTATCAAAAAGTGTAAACTAGATATACCACATTACCTAACTATACCAGTGCTCAACATATGCCCAAAGAACTCCCCATCCTATTCTACAGTAGGGTATCTTAAGACCCACATTCCTCGTTTCTCTATTCACAATAGTTAGGAAAGAAAGCAACTAATACACCCTTCAACTGAAGAACAGATAATGAAAATAAGTCCCATATATAACAGAATTCTATTCAGCTGTAAAAAAATAAAATAAAAATCACTAAATTTTTAGGTAGTTTATGAAACTCAAAAGTATTATGCTGAATGAGATAACTGAGACACATGAATACAGGTTCTGAAAGTTATCACTTATTTGTGAATATTAGTTCAGAATCTTTGTATGTGAGTCTATAGGATAGGATACGGTAAAGATACAATAGGGCAGGGACACAATGAAGCTATAAATTGGATAGAAAAATTTATAGTAATAAATGGGAACATAGAAAAATTGAGTGGGATTAATTAGTGTGAATAGAAACAAATATAGAGCAAGATGATGAGGAAAAGTTGATAACACAGCTGAGGCTTGAAAGTTAGAGAAAATATTTCATTCATATATATATATATATATATATATATATATATATATATATACTTGCAATAGTGTTCCAGCTAAATGCCATAGACTATCTAACAGAAACACCAGTACTAGGCAAGTGAACTTCTCTTTGAGTTGCTTTTGTTGTTGTTTGGTTTTGTTTGCTATCATTGTTAGAGTTTTTGAAAGACTCCCAAAATAATAAAAACTATATTTTTGTCCTTGTCTGTCTTATAAAGTTAAGTGTAAAACTTATTGTTGAAAGCACCACACACTTCAGACACAGGGTTGGAGGAATCAAGCTTGAACAGACCTAGGATCTTCACTGCTGACTACTAGCATGTTATCAGAGAGTAGTATGCTATCGGCAACTGAAGAAAGGCAATCAACATTTTTATACATATGTGATGCTTATGGCCCCAAATGACCAAGAAACATAGTAAGAAAACCCTAGTTGTACAATACTGGCATTTGTGTCTTGTGATTGATCAATGGCCATCCAATTGGACTTAATTCAAAGGAACTTATGTCATGTAAATCTAGCCAACTACCTAGGCTGGTGAGAGCACTGGAGAAGGAGAATCTATTCCACTATCTTTCAGCAAAAAATTTCAAACTTCATTCTCTATCCTCATCTCTATACACCCAGAGAGATGTAATTCATTTATCATCAGTGAATACACTTAATGGCTAATGAGAGATCAATTTTTCCTTTATTGAAAGAAATGAAAAGATTTTTGTTCTCTTTAGAGTTACAGTTATATTAGTGAGCTAGAAGATCAAATAACTCGTCTTCAGGAAGATTTTCCATGAGAAATTATCCAGTAACAAGTGGTTATCTCTCTGATCATATAAGCATGAGCAACATTAAATGCATTTGGAAATATATATATATATATATATATATATATATATATATATATATGAATTGAAGTAATTCAAGAATATGTCATGAAGTTGAGGGAGAGAGAAGAGAGGAGACAGAAAGAGTTGTAGACTGAAGAAGGCATGGAAAGGATATAAATTCAAAAGTCACACATATAATTATCAAAGGACACTTATTTTGTCTCAGGATTGGAAAGCCTTTCCTTTTGTTGAGTGTGAGCAGACAAGCCCCTTGGTTATTTCTGGATGCTCACCCACTGGGGAAACTCTGTACTGAGTTGAGGAAAATAGAATTTCCAAACAAACAAAGCAAAGCTCATCATGGCATAATAATCTGCTTCTCAGCTTGAGAGTCTATTGCTATTTTCTGTAACTCTGACAATCAAATTACTAGGAAAAGCATCCTTCCAGGTTCAGTTCTTAGAAGGGGGTAACTAAAATGGTAGCTCTATTGGGCTGTACTTTCTGCTCTCTCTTATTTTCATTAATTTCCTGTAGCTCTGCATTTTCCACAGGTTAAGCCTCTTTCCTTGATTGGAAGAAATGAGAAGAGTTTTGTTCCTTTTGGGAAAAACTTCTGTCAGTGAGCTGTGAAGAGATGTAATTCTGATTTGTTTGCAGTATCTTGTTGTATACTGTAGCAAAGGTACTAGGCCAGGCGTGTTTCAGAACGTCCAGTATATAGTATATTTATGCTTTCATCACTAAACACACACATCAGCATTTCCACTTACACCTTAATGCCCCTACATTATTCTCCTTAATGATGGTTTAAATTGTGTTTTTCTATGAAAAAATGTCATAGAAAAATATAATAAGAAAATAAATGTCATAGAAAATTATGATCTGATTCTAGGAAACGTTTCTAGAACAGAAAAAAAAGGGAATCCAAATCTTTGTGAAAATTATGTGGAAACATATTCCAAATCTTTATAAATGTGTGGTGTTTTCAATAAGGTATAGATTTTGCCTTGGTCCAAGAGGATGCAATGGGCTATGCACACTGTTCACATTTCTTCCTCTTCTGTTCTCCTTTCCTTCTGTTAGTTCACTGCTGAAACTGATAGAAACACACATCTATAATCTTCCAGCCATCCCGAGAAATGACTTTACAAACATTTCCAACACACCTGTCATCAATTTCCAGACAAGAAATCAATGAAGTTGTTCCATTCTGAATACATGATAAGTGCATTAAGACATATTTGTAGCAAAAGAATAAAATGTAAACTTCTGGCACTTTTTATGTTGTCTACATATTATTGACAAAATGAAAATATGATGAAAGCCAATTAATGAGATTTTTTAAAGTAGTCTATTTTTTTTAATCTACTATTTCTATTATCTACTTGTATGGCTATACCCTATATTTTTCAAACAACTATGTATCTATCATCCATTATCTATTTGTTGTTAAAATATATTATCTAGCTCTATGACCATTACCCTTTTATCTACTATATATTTATAATATATGCATCCTTTATCTGCTATCTGCCAATCATCTATCAATCATCTATTAATCATCTTCTTGCTGTACCATGATTAATTGTGTCACCCTTAGTATGTACCTGTTGGCACTGTCTTTGATGACTTGATGATCAAACATGATGCAAATCAAGTTAGAATCCTATAGAGCTCAGGAGTATGAAAGAAAATGATGGTGTGAGGCCCAGGCATGTGTATTAAACAGGATATTGATTAAATTTCCTGCACCTGCCAATGTGGAGGGCAGTTAGATGAAAGTTATTTGAAGAAAGAGGAGATAAAGCAAGATCAAAAATGAAATGACAAGTTGAAACTGTAAGAAGAAATTTAGAAAAGTATTCAAAGTATATAAGAGGAGGATGTGTAAAGTAAATCAAAAACAAACAAAACATACAAGGTTCAAAAGTATACTTTATAATTATAGATTATTATACGTATTTCATTATTATAAAATATTAAATTATGATCATGAATCAGGTATTAGAAAATGAACCAATATGTATTGATCTAAAATAGTTTTATATGGGCTTTTCATACATATTGTGTACTAAGATAGAAATTATATGTTACCTTTAATGAAATGTACACTATTAATAATTTATAATGATAATTCTAAAAACTGTATTTAATTCATAAGATGAGTAATATACTAATTTAAGCATTTTGGGACTATATTTAAATTTAGAGATTTTTTTTATCATTGCTTTGTCTCTCTATATTCAGTGAGAAACAAATCTCATTTGGATAAAACTCAAATGGTTGTATAATCAGTTGGGTTCTGTAAGTCAGACTAATAGTAATTTACTGCTTGCACCAAATTGCCAAATTGCTGTTAGCCTCTGTAAAATCAGCGTAACAAATACATATTAGTAATATAGAACTTTTGTCAATTTCTCACCTAGAAGAAGCGTCATAGTTTAGAATTTTAGAACTTTCATACTGCTATTTGTGTTCACTGTGATGGTATTTTATTGTTTTAACCTATGTGTGTCAATGTGCTACTGTCACACTCCATTTCAGACTATGTGGCCTTTACACTCCAACATATTCTTTACAACTATAGAAAAAGCGTTTTCTTTTCTTTTTTTTTTTTTAGAGAATTGTATCCACACTTTTACATAAATAGACTAAAACACTTATCTTTAATCATTTTTATTCCTCAAATTCAGCTTTTAATATATCATATAATTACATAACATCCATTTTCACTAAAAAAGAATTCTTACCACTTAGTGACCAGACAATTGATAGTAAATCTGTGGTCAACTTTGTGTTAACTTATGAGGATCATCTCAAGAAAGCATAAAAGTATCAATAAAGGTAGACATTAAAATAAAAGGTTTTTTTTTAACAAATGTGTATATGTCTAGGTATATGTGTATGTATATATGCAATCATTTTATTTTTAATTTTAAATTGTAATTGGTAATTTTTAATATACTTTATTGGATATGGTTTGATAGTGTAAAATTTGTATCCAAAGTTTATTTAAATATTTTTCTTTCTTCACTGTCATCTTCAGAGTAACTGGTGGACAATTAGAAAAATATAGCATATATTTTAAGGAATAATATGAAAGGTATGGTGGCATAAATAAATATGACCCTTAGGCAATTATATTTGAATTCAGTTCGTGTAACTGTTTGGGAACGATTAGAAAGTATGGCCTTGTGGATGGAGATGCATTACTGGGGATGAACTTTGAGTGTTCAAAAGGTTAAGCCATTCTGAGTTTTGTCTCCTTGTGGTTGTGTCTTAACACATGAGCTCTCCCCTCCAGCATCATGTCTGCTATGATGCCATGATGCCATGTGCCCAATCCTTTTGGGTATGGATTTTTAACAGACTGAAAGTGTAAGCCCCTATATTAAATTCTCTGTTTTATAGGATGCCTTTGTCATGTATTTTTATCACAGCAACAGAATAGCAACTAAGACAAAAAGTTTCCATGATCAGTCTTGGTTCCCAATAATTTTGTTCCCACTGCTATTTTCTTTTCAAAGCTAATTCAAAATATAATTATGTTATACAAAATATAATGGATAAGAAACTCACTACAAATATCAAAGGAAACAATAATTCCTAATTTTAATTAAGTATCTATCATTTCATTTTACTTATATAAAGTTATTTATATAACTTTAGGGATATATGTATATATAGTGCAGCACAGTATATAAATACATATATATATATATACTTATGATTATCAATTTAGGGTAGTTGCAAGATCTGTCTCTTGGTTATCTATTACATATTGTGTTAGAAATATTAAAAATATTGTGTAGGATCTAATTTGAAATACAAAAATATGTTCAACGGTGGTCATATATATCCCTTACAGAACATTAAAAGTTGCTCTTCCTATCAAACTATGTCATCCTCTCTTTATCCTTCCTTTTTCCATATAACTTACTACTTGTGCTTCTAACAAAAGCACTGTTCTTTGCTTCTATTGGGATCAAATTTTCTGGCTCTTTTTATAAATAAAACTGTGCTTGCTACCTATCTCCTGAACGTTGAAATGGAAATAGCTCAGATTACTCATATGTAAAAAGGGAATTCTGATATACATATCTATATCATCAAGATTCTAGAAGGGTACTAAAATCTTACAACTATTTTAAAGTTACTTAAAATTATATTTTAAGAATTATATCCAATATCTTCATAGCTTATTTTTCTTCCAGTTTTATTTTTGAAACATCAATTTTTATAAAAGACAAATGCCTCCAATTAGAACAGATTCATGAATTCTATTAACTGAATATTGTAGTTATAAATGTGATAGTTAATTTTTATGTACCACTGTAGACTGAAAGATGCACAGATAGAGGAGAGGGCATTACTTCTGCACAGGATATTTGAAAATAAAGTAATACCTGCATTAGCAGATACTGTAAAGAGATTTCACATATCACCATGAACAGGCCTCACCTAATATGTTAGGGATCACATAAAAGAAAACAGCAGAGCAAAGATGAATTATATGTTTCTGTCATTTTGAATAGTGACATCAAATTCATGTACCATCAGATACTGAAGTTCATAATTCCTGGACCTCCAGACTAAACCTACACTATTGACTCCATTTGTTCTCAGCCATTCAGAATAGTATTTCATTAAAATTGTGGCTTTTCTGGTCATCTACTTTCTCTAGGACATTATAGTCTATGATATGATGAACTCCACCATTGTTTGAGGAAATTACCATAACAATCAATCTTCTGCATATATTTATGTATATCATATTGGTTCTACTTCTTGGCTAAATGCAGTTTTTCTTCTCTGCATTAGTTTCAAATGAATAAAACAACAAAGGAATGGGGTATAATTTCAAGATATGCTTCTCTCTGTGTGTTTGCATGTATGTATGCATATGTGTGTGAAACTCTATGTAAGAGTTTATACATGTATACCCATACATGAGCATGTCTGGGTCATACAGAGGGCAGAGTTGATAGTTATTAAGAAGTCGTCTGCAATTTCCCACTTTTTGTCTTTGTTGTAGTTGTTGGTGTTGTTTGGTTTAAACATATTTTTCAAGGAAACTATGGTATACTGATTAAGCTAGAATGGAAGGGTAGCGAGCTGGAAGGATCTACTCGATTTTATATTTCAAGTCCTTGAAATGTGGGCAAACCATGTGATGTTCAGGGTTGCTTGTTTGTTTTGTTTTTGTTGTTGTTATTGTTGCTTTTTATGTGGGAAATCTGAAATCATTGCCTTACTACTTTATCTACTAAGCCATCAACTGCTTCGTGATACTATCCAGGGTACCTTGGGGTATACTTATTACTTAGAAGGGAAGTAGTTTCTAGAAGCCACTTACAGAACAGGATAAATGGCCAGTAGAATTAACAAGTCTGGGGGAAAATAGGTAAGTTCCTTTGTTTCTAGCTTGTGGTAATCTACACATGTTAAGATAAAGGATCACGTTTTTGCGCTTTGTATAAAAGAATATAAAATTTTACATTGATGATTCTAAGTTTAAAAGCTTTGAAATTCACCCGATATCATTAAAATTTAATTCCTCTTTTGATAAGTGTAGGGGATGTAACTCTATTTGTTGTGCAGCTGTGAGGTTGACATTATATAGGCTGTATAAAAACATTCAACCCTTCATTTGGCACATAGATAGCAATAAATGAGTTATCTGTCATATTTTCTGTCACATAGTTATATGTTTTCAAAATTATAAGATATCAAAGGCTCTCGTGTCTTCCACAGTGATGGAGATGATAAAAAAAAAAAAAAAAAAACAACCTGAATTTATATTGTTTCCTTACTCTCTTACATCACATAAATCAAGGATGTAAATTCACTTAAATGTAGTTCAAAAATGGCATCTCTAGGAAGTTTGTGAAGACTTTATAAAGCTAGATGATATGATTATGTGTTGGTTATCTGATAGTAAGGGCAGGCATGTTCTTTCTCTGAAGATCTTTTTTCTAACCCTCTCAAAATTGCATATTCTGTTCATTTATTTCTTTATCTGATTGCCCCGAGTAGGCTTCTTTCCTGGGGGTACATACATTATCTCACAGAGCTCATTACAAAACAATAATCATCTTATCTGGTTGGTTCTGACACAAATTCTCTGTCTAAGTTGCATTACCTGAACTCCTAGACAACCATTCATTTCATTTTCTCTAGATAAACTGGATGGAAACTGAAGGAATGCAGATGGCCTAGGGAAGGGATCACTTAGTTACAGGAGTCTCTTCAAACCTCTTCCATACCTAAAGTATTTAGGAAGGAAATCTGACATCAATTCCTTTGTGAAAAGAGTAAAGAATTGTCTGTGACACATAAATGTAGATTCTGTTATTGTGAGATCTATGCAGCAGGACTGTTAAAGGAGGAAATATTTGGTAATATTGAAGATATAATACAGATAATGACAAACTATATAATAAAGTATAGATATAAATAATGATTATAACTGTATGAGAAATTTTCATTTCACTATGGCCTCAGGGTCAGGATCTCATAATGATGTGGGCATACTAAGAGATCAAGAACATGGCTAAATATCATTCATGGTTTATCTCAACAGTTCTATTTTTCTGGTGTGTTTATTCTAAAGACTAATGTATCTGTTTCTTCTCTTATTAGTAAATAGATATAAAGCACAAGTGATCTGGTCAGTAAAAATATTCATCCAGACCCTGTGAACCAATTAAAAAGACCCTAAACAGACATAATTTTAGTAATTTTGTCATTCATCTAAGAATGAATTTAGGTATCTTATTTCTATTCATACTTAAATCAGAGAATAGTAATATGAATACTATGTGACTAAGAAAACAGAACATTTTAGAAATTGCAAATCATATATTTTCCATGTCATTTCAAGTATATTAATTTAAAATCCAAGAATTATTTTCCTTCTAGAACATCTTATGAGACCATGGATTAAATTGATGTAGTGTTTATGAGAACTATACAACTGAAAAACTGTCTTTGAAATTCTCCTTTTGAGACAATGGCACTTGGTTACATCTTTTACAGCATAGACCTGTGCTCAGTCTGGCAATAGCTATTCCATTTGTTGCTGATGATTGTGTCTTTAGATTGTTTTCTTCTCCTTTGTTAGCCTTTGTGTTTGAATAATGGAACCATGGTGTCCTTCATGAAGTTACAAAAGCTTTTTACCTTCATTCAAAAAAAAAAAAAAAGTAGGGAACATCATCTGCCTTTAATAACTTGAAACATTTCAAGTCTTGCATTATTAAAAAATAAACAAGGTAAATATTCTAAATATAGAGAACAAAAGGGTCTATTTTGACACTCACATCTACCTACTTTTCAGATTTCATGCACCTTCCTTTTAGCAAAATTAATTTTAACATATTTCACTTTGAGAAGTTTACTACCTTATATAGATGAATTTTAATCCAGCAGCATGTTTGCTCTCCCAAGGGATCACATTCAAAGACTTTTTGTGTAAATGAGGGCAAGGCAAAGTGATGAATCAGAGGAAGATATTACAGAATGATTTTACAGAACATGCCCAACACTCAGGAGAACAGACACGAAAAGCTACCTATGAACAGTACAGGGAGAGAGGCAGACTGGAGTTGAACATACTTCCTGCAGTTCCCTTGAATACTGTTCAGTTTTTGCAGTCTGTGAAGTTCAGTTGGTGGAATTCAGAGGCAGGTTTTCCAAGAACCATCCAGTCAAAAGCTTAGGAAACCCTATTTGAATCAGTCAGCTAGGAGAGGAATTCGAACCAGAACAGCTGATTTGAGCCGGCCAGCCAGAGTTCAGAAAAATCTAGGAGAAAGTTTGTTCAGCAGTAAATCTAAGAGGCTTAAACATTCTAGGCCTAGGTTAGCAGACAGAGGCTAGAAGTTGAAGGCTTCAAGGTTCAGGCTTGCAGAAGATTAGATTGTATGTAGGCTAGAACCTTCCAGGTGCTGATCTAGAGATGCTCTGAGCTCAGCCCAACCATTATATTTACAAAGCTTGGATATACCTGTCATTTCATCTGCTCCTATTAGGAAGTAAAACCAACATTTAAAATATTTAAAAGATAACTTTTAAAGATGTTTACAATATGTTTGTAAAGTACCAGAAGACAGCAGAAGCACCATCATTGCCTAAAATCTACTGTCTCGGAAGTTTGCATCATAGCATCGAATATGGTAGAATAATATATTGGACAATGTGCTGGATTTTGAGTTAGTATATGAAAACTTTTCTCATGAGGGTCATTTGTGAGTGAGATGACTAGACATGCTTTCATGTATATAACCAAAAATATTAATTTAATTTATTTAAGATAACCTGTGTTCATGTGTATGTCTGCTACAGTATCAGTAATGATTATATGGTAATAGATGACTTAGAAGAAATTTTCCACAAAGATAACAAGACAAATTTAAGTTCTCTGTTTTATTTTTATTTATTTATCTCTGTGTGTATGTATGTATAGGCAAGAGAGTGGTGTGGGGGAGGGGCAGGGGTATCTGTGTGTGGTATGTGGTTATATGTGGGGTATGAACACATGTGGAGGTCAGAGAACAGTAGCAGGTTTCATCCTCTTCATTCTCTACATTACTCTTTTGAGACACAGTCTCTCACTGAAACTGAAGCTCATCATCAGATGTTGCCTATGCCCTGGACTACTTGCTGTCTGACCCCACCTGCCCTTGAGTGTTGGAAGGGAGGTGGCACAGAGTCACCTACACAGACTCCAGGCAACAAGCTCATCTGAACACTGCTGAAAGCTCCTTTAAAACCCTTCACCGGGGTCACATCAGCTGGCATTGTCTGCAGCAGCAATCCTTGTTCTCTCAGGCAGTCCTCAATTAGCTCCTCCTGCAGTATATTCTTTTGTGGCTGTGTGGCCCCAGCATTTATATAGAGGCGTCCTGCCATTCCTGCTATAAACATTTTCACTGGAATTGAGGTGGGTGGCTCATGGGACCAACTTGTATTGGCCCGCAATGTTGGGATTACAAGTAAATGGCACTCTATGGCCCATGCCTGGCATCTCTGTGATTGCTGGAATTTAAAGTCAGATCCCAATTTTTGCTACTTCTACTTTACTTTCCACTGTTTTATCTTCTGACCAGAATTGTAGTTTTCTAATGAGTTAGTTCCACCCATCCAATAGGAAAACTAAGATATTTTAGAGGAAACACATGTGCCTCTAAAATAAACATGCCAGGTTTTACCACTTGTTCTCAATTGCTGTGTTGTGAAAGATGAATACGAATATGCTAATAAAGTTTCCAAGATTATAGAACAAAACTGCATGAGAAAATAAATGGATGCAGAAAAGCTTCATTTTGGCTCCCAGTATCGGGAGTTCCCATCTGAGACTGGCTGTGTTTCTACAGTCCTGAGTTGGGACAAGACTTTATGTTCCAGGAAACTGGTACCTGAAGTTACTCACAGCATGATTGACAAAGAAAGATTTGGAGACAAGAGACCACTAACTTCACTGACCACTATCTTCTGCTAGGACTGACTCCCTATTGGTACCAAAAGGTCACAGTCCAGCATCAGCTGGGTAACCAGTCCCTAGTACATTTTCTTTGGGGTACATTTAAAAATGCAAATCATAGCAAGGAACAATCTGAATTGTGTTTAGTGTATCTTCAGTCTTTATGAGCCTAATTCTACATATTTAAATCTATGCTTTAGAACAGTGCTTTTGTTAGTTTCCAAGTTAATTTTACACACACACACACACACACACACACACAC
>NC_034596.1:91405144-91408506 GCF_900095145.1 Mus pahari
CTCTGCCTCCCCGAGTGCTGGGATTAAAGGCGTGTGCCACCATGCCAGGCAGATTTTCTTTTGAGACTACTGCGTTCCATTGTTCATAACAAGAGAGAAATGGCTGAAGCAGGAGGTAGCTCTTCTAGCTTCAGCAAATGTCACTCAAGGTTCACTCAATTAACCAAAGCAAATCATAGGAATGAGGCTAAAAATAGTAGGACAGGGTACACAGCACAAGGTTGGATGTAGGATAATTGTGGCTGATAGAGGTCAGGAAATGAAACAAAATAAAAAAAAAATACAAAACAACAATAACAAAAAAAAACCCCTATTACTCACCAAAGTACACACATTACTGTAAATACAATAATAAACATTTGGGAAGAATTTGGTCTTTTGCTCAGTAAAACAAAATCAAATCTTAAATTGTTAGCTAGTTAGATAGTGAACATCAAAATGTAATAATGTCCTGTGTAGTAAGGAAATAGACTAGTCCCCCTTACTTTCGAGCAATCAGTAGTGCTGGTTTTATATCCTTTACTCGTTGTCTATAATTATCAACGAAATTTCTTTCTTTATTTTTTTGATTCTTATTAAGAACATTTATATACTTATATTTTTATTTTTGGTAGTACTTTCCATTTCAGGTTTGATAGTATGAGTAAAAACATTATATTATTTTATTTATGTGATTGAAACTGTAGCTGACAATAAAATTACATTTTTTTCTATCACGAAAGAAAAGTTATTTCTAAGCCTTGCATTCTACCCATCTTGCAGGAGGGTCAACTCCTATAATAAGAATTTATTTTATTAGATGTGGCCCCAGAAGATTAGAGTTATTTCTCCCTGTGTCCAACTTTGCTTCCAAAACTCTAAGAAGCAAACAAAGAGGTGCCTGTGTCTCTGTCTTCAAAATCTATAGCCCTCCATTCAATTTTATTTTATTGTTAGTCTGAAAGACAGAGCTGGGTCAATAAAAGGCTTGAGAAAACTGAATTTCCTGGAAGGCTCTGTACAAAAGCTTTGCTGACTCACAGTAGCCTACTTCTAGAGTGATACACACTCTTGTTCATCAGCAATAAAAACAGGAGGAAGTTGAGGTCAGGGAAAGAAACACTAAAGAAATTCTTCTGTATAATAGAAATAAAATAAAATAAAATGTCTCAAAAGATAGCATCCATCCTAGCCATTGGATGAAATCTGCCAAATCCTTAAGGAAAATATTCTTTTACCCTGAGTACGCTCACTGTCAGTGAGGTATGTGTCTGCATGTGTGTGTCGGGGGTGGGTGGGAGGGGGACACTACAGAATGCACCATCCTGTCTCATATGTATTCCTGCAGCTTTGAAATGACCTACTTCTAAATTTTCACTTCAAGCAATGTTGAAAGCAAGAAATCATAACAGAATGAAATGCTGCTTTACTCACCGAGGTGAATCAAATGGATAACTGCTAAAATAGTAGAAATTGCTATTCTCATACATACATTCAATGTAAGAGCAGCCTAACAGGAATAGATGAACTCTGAAGACAGATTTCTTGCTGGAAATTTCCAGTGAAGCTTCTTGTGATATACTGAACATTTACAAAACAAAACAGAGAAAAACAAAAAGCATGTAATTTACAGGCCATCAAACCACCTACGTGTAACATAAAATATATAGTTTCTAATCTATAAATAGGATTATGTAACCATCACCACAACCTCAATTTATGGCATATTCATTGTCATTCCCCAAAACACACTCTGTGACTAAATATGGTCGGGTGACAACTACTTAAGTCCTTGCCCAATTTAACCACTGTAATAATTTTGTTATCCTTATCCTTTCTCTTAACTCTTCTAGAGGTCTCAACCGCCAGAGCTCATGTCTCTAGCTGTATATGTAGCAGAAGATGGCCTAGTTGGCCATCATTGGGAAGAGAGGCCCCTTAGTCTTGCAAACTTTATATGCCCCAGTACAGGGGAACGCCAAGGCCAAGAAGCAGGAGTGGGTGGGTAGGGGAGCAGGGTAGGGGGAGGGTATAGGGGACTTTCAGGATAGCATTTGAAATACAAATGAAGAAAATATCTAATAAAAATTGAAAAAAAATTGGTCTTATAAATAAACCTTTTGGTGACTCAATTCTTTTACATATATCAGTCTTTTATCTAAGACTTGTCCTGAATACCAGTAATTACTTCAGCATATGTGTGGTCAACTAATAGTCCACTGAGTTAATATTGCACATTCTGTTTATCATTTCTTCTGTCATTGGATACTTGTATCTATATATACCCTATTATGAGTATTGTAGCTAAGCATTTCCATATAAACCTTTCATATTTATAGGAATATTTTAAATCTCTGTGAGCAGAGTAGAGAGGAGAAATACTGAATCAGAAGAAAGACATATTAAATCTTTCAAAGAACTTCAAAAGTTTCCTAAATTGCTAAGCAACACTTGGCAGGTGTGTCAGAATTTCAACGGACGACTACCTATGGCTGGCAATCAAAGCATAGCCGCTGGTATAACAAAGTGAAGGTCAAACTAAATTAGCCTAGAAATCCCATAAGCCTCTTTTGTGAGTGCCAGTAAATAATCTTCACGATGACCATCAAACAATAAAGCTGTGTAATTATGAGCTGATGTCTAAAGAGAAGCTGGTAATCATTAGTACTTACAATGCTCCCGAGAGCTCACTCCCCTCACGACTCTAATTATAGCACAAAACATAGGTGCTATGGTTTGCTCTGGTGACGTGATCCTGAGACCGCATTACTGTTTCGGAGAGGGAAGGGGAGACTTCAAAAGCAATTACAATCTGGATGAAGTAGGAAAGGAGTTTCTCTACCTGTTTCACATTGAGAGAGAGAGAGAGAGAGAGAGAGAGAGAGAGAGAGAGAGAGAGAGAGAGAGGCCCATGGCTCTAGATGCATATGTAGCAGAGGATGGCCCTATCTGGCATCAATGGGACCCTTGGTCTTGTGAAGGCTCCATGCCCCAGTGTAATGGAATGATAGAGTGGCGAGGTAGGAGTGGGTGGGTGGATGGGTGAGCACCCTTATAGAGATGGGGGTGGGGTGGGACTGCGATAGGGGTTTTACGAAGGGGAAACCAAGGATAGGGATAACATTTTAAGTGTAAATAAATAAAATAACCGATAAAAATAAATAATTTGAGGATATAATGGTAGGAAGAAAATCTTCTGTTCCTATGATCTTTGTCAAAAAAATCAATAAGAAACTGGTTTAACATTTACTTTAAATATATTTGTGCCAATTCTTTGAGAATCCCTTACAATATATTTTGATCATATTCACATTGTACATCCCCAACCATTCTTCCCATGTCCACCCTCTCCCCAATCTCCTCAATCCCCACCCCTCCCAACT
>NC_034596.1:91408840-91414820 GCF_900095145.1 Mus pahari
TAGCTGACTGTGAGCATTCACTTCTGTGTTTGCCAGGCACTGGCATAGCCTCACAAGACTCTTTTTTAATCTCCCACTAAATCCAAATTTTGCTGTCCACTGCAATGCAAAGAGAACAATATGGAAGTTGATTAAATTACTAAAAATTTAATTACTCTATGGAACAGCAATTCCATATCCAAGTATAAATATGTACGACAATCTGTATACACTCTACACAATTACATATCAATTATACCTTGTTAAATTTAGAAACAATTGTACGGCCCATTCCGTTTGGCTCTAAACAAAAGACAAATGCATACTGAAGATGGAAGCTAAGGATAAGACTTATTTTAGTCTCAGAATCCCATCTTGCTGCTCACAAAATCTATTTATCCTCCATTTATTCTCTCTGCATTACATTATTTAAGGTGAAAATTAAATTCTAGTCATCTTTAAAAAGGAAAACAAGAGTAATTCTGATAAAAAAGGACAAACACTAAAATGTCTATCATCATAATTATTCTCCTGAAGGTCATCAAATTTACAGCATATATTAACAGAACTAAAGGTGCTTTTGTTGTTGTTTTATTAATTAGGTAACGACAGCCAATATTTCATTGACAATTTTTTTCTTGAAGGAAATTTTACAAGTAATAGTGAATGTTTTTGAAAAACAGCTAATTTTAGTGTGTGTGTGTGTGTCTGTGTGTGTGTGCGTGAGAGCAAGCAAAATGTGTGTGTGTGTGTGTGTGTGTGAGAGAGAGAGAGAGAGAGAGAGAGAGAGAGAGAGAGAGAGAGAGAGGAGAGAGAGACTGAATATGTATTTGTTCAACTATCTTACTAATATTGGATATTTATTATTATATAATTAAATCACTCAATACATTTTTAGACCTTTAGACCCATAGAATTATAGAACTGGATTGGTACCTAACTTATTCACTCTAATGATATGCTTTACTTCTGTGTTTCATATAGGCAAGACCTGATTCTTCTGTGAATACTGAAATATCACTATGAGCCTGTGATAGATCATCTGTCCCCATGAGAATGTGTGCACTCTCAAGAGTGGGTACTGGTTATCAGGACTATAATACTTCATTTCGTTATTGTTTTTATTCTGAGAATGTATCCATTGTTCCATGAGTGTTAAACAAAAATTCTATTGCTGGGATGTAATCCAATTCTTTTCCCTTAATTTTAAGAATATCTTCAAGCCAGGCATGGCATGCCTGTAATCCCAGCACTCAGGAGGCAGAGGCAGGCGGATTTCTGAGTTCAAGGCCAGCCTGGTCTACAAAGTGAATTCCAGGACAGCCACGGCTATACAGAGAAACTCTGTCTCGAAAAACCAATAATAATAATAATAATAATAATAATAATAATAATAATATAAAAAATAAAAAATATCTTCAAATTGCCTAAGAAGTCCTAAATCTTGTGATCCTGCTGCCTCACTGTCTCAGTAGATGAATCTAGAGTTATGGTCCACCAAGCCTAGCAAGGAGGTCAATTCTTACAAGAGGAATCCACAATCATTGTCTTTCATGGTTTGCCTGTGCAACTTCTGAAACTGTTAAAAACGAAACCTATTTAAGATTTCATAAATCATGCTTACTGATAAATTTATATAAATGTCTAATATGAATAATTTTCTCCAGAAGAACCTTGTTAGGGACACAAAAAATTTCTAAGTACAGACACCGTGTTCTGTAGTGGATGGTCAGCAGAAAATAAAACCAATGGTTCGTTGGTGTGCTTTGTAATGTATCAGGGTATTTTAACCTTTATAGATCATTTCCATATGGCTTCTGATTCCATGGTTTAGTAGAACTGCTGTGTGTGCAGATATGTGTGTTAATGTAATATATAAGTTTCCTGGGATTTTTCTTTGGCTCTTTTTCTTGTGTATGTTACAGCCTATTATAATTTGTTTTTTATTCTTCTGATTGTATTCTGTATTATTATTATTATTATCAGTATTATTAATTATATTCTTATTTGTTTTCAAACTAGACACAGAAATGGTGTGAGTTTGATTAGGAGAAAGAATGGGAGGATCTGAGAGCAGTTGGCAGTGGGCAAACCAGAATCAGAACATATATATTTTATAAAATAGAGAAATATTTTCAGTAAAGGAAAAGCCAAAAATAAAAATAGCAATATCTATAAAAATATACAAGAATTTCTCAAACATATGCATATGTTTTATTTAGTCTTATACACAGCAATACTATGTAGATCTTAATTTTTGCATGAGTATGAAAGGGAAAGTTCCAAATTGAAGTACATGAAGAGATAAATCAGAGTATAAAGCACTTATCAATCAAATGGGAAGATCCTCGCATTGATCTTCAGAACTCAAGTAAAAGCCTAGCTGGCACAATAGCAACCTGAAATGCCAGACAGAGTGCATTCCTGGAGCAAACTGGATGAACTGGTAATAACGATATTATACAGAAGATACTGGATAAGAAAGGTCATTGATACTGACCTCTTGCCTCTCCATATGTGCTCATATAAACCTGTGCACCTACTTAAGCCCCCAAGCATATGAACCCAAATAAGCATATCAAACCCACACATATGCATACACCATCAGAAAGGGAAATGTGGATTAAACATATAAAATGGAGTACCTACAATAGCAGTTCATGGATTCATGTGTAATTTAGTCTTTAAATTTTATGTCATTTTTATAAGAAATTAAAAAGCAGTAGATTAAAGTACTTATTGCTGTGTGCATTTAAACACACACCCACAGAGTACTCAGGTCTCTTGACACTCTGTTTTCCTGCTTTTGTTTTGTCTCTATTCAAGGCTCTTCTTGCCAGGAAAACAATGTATCTTGGTGTTTATTTTATGCTTTGCCAATACTTGAATACCACATTGTAAAGATTTAATCTGTAGTATCACCAGGAACAGAAATTCTGCGAGTCATCTTTATTGGGTAACAGAGCCACTGAGCATCAGATGGAACATGGTTCATTCACTTTTTCTCTTCAATATTTTTCTCCCTTTACCAGATGGTCAATTCCTCCGAGCATTTTTAAATTGAATCCAGACTTCATTAGTTCTGTGCTTTCTTTTGGGGTGAGCTTTGAAAGATCAGACATCACGTTCTGTGCTCTCAATTGAACTGTGTTTGTATATTTATCGTGGGTCTTTCCCAATAGGTTACAGCTTTCATTTAAGCTATTAGCATTTAGACTAAGTGTCAAACATAGTGATTATGAACTCAACAGGGGAAAAATAATTCCCTTTAAAATTCTTAGTGAATTGTGGCCAAGATAGTAGTAGCATGGTTTTCTTACTTAGCTTTTTTATTAGAGACTTTACTTAGATTGTAATTCCTTTCTAAAATCTACTGTGAGTTTAATAATCTATAGCCTCTGTGCTTACTTGTCACAGGCTAGCACTCACATACATACACAAACACATACACACATTCACACACACATACACATACACAGACACACATGCACACATGCCTGCTGTTATATAAGTTGTTCATATGTAACAGTAAGTGTCATTTGTAGAAGAATGATAACATTTACTCACATCATCCTATCAGTTATCAATTGTCTCCTTATATATTCCTGAACTGTGTACCTTCTTTGGCACTTAGTTAATAACTGACAGACTTATTTGGACAGCTTTTTAAAAATAGTATTAGCATATACTTCAAAAACAGAGCCCAGAGACCTCTAAGCTAGAAGTGATTGAATGTTCCCTCCCAGAGGAATAGGGTTTCAGAGTACCAGAGTGCACCAGGCAAGCTTTCAAAGGGCGAAGGCAATGAGCAGTCCTACCCAGTTATAATGTTATGAACCACATCATCCATGTGTATGATAGAACAATTGTAAGGGTACAGTAGCAGCACATATACCCTGGAAGTAACCAATAGCTCTTTAATTTTGTCCAAGATTGACTCAACAGGAGGAAAATTATGTCTGGTATCAGGGACCTAGCAAACTACTTAGTGCTAATAATGTCATGGATATTGAAGAATATATAACCACTAGTTTACCAAAGGAGCATACACTCTAACTGCATTCTAAACATTTGCTCTTATAACCACACATAAGTATAGTCCTCAGCTCTCATGATGAAAATTTATTTCCGTGATAGACTAAGAACCCTATGGAAAACAACCACCAGCAAAATACAGAGCTGTAGAACCTGGTCACAATGGACAACATCATCAAAGCACTCCTGTACTTAAGGCTCAGGAAACATTGCAGAAGACAGGACATATGGGTGTGAGAGCCAGAGAATTGCCGATTTTGCTGGGAGATTATGTATACTAGTAATTTTGAAGAGGACACTCATAAATTCTCACCAACATGACAGCCCAAACATGGCATCAATAGCCAAGTGTGACTGTATGCCCATGATGTCCCAACCATATACAAAGAATTATAGGCAACCAAAGAAAGCTGTGACTTGGAGAACTAGTCTTACTCCTGAAATAACATATCAATTGAATGGTCAGTGCAAATGGCTAGCAGTCAAGACATATATAGAAAGGAAATTATATAGACTGAACATGTTTTAGTAGTAATATGAATGTATTTACATATATGCATGTAAAATGTTAATGATAAAAAGATGAGTTTGAAGGCGAGCAGTACATGTACAGGAGCTATATGGCAGGGTATAGACAGGGAATGGTTAAATATAATTGTAATATTGAAAATATAAACTATTATTATTTATGTATATGTATGTGTATGCCTGTATTCATGCAAACATGATTGTGCATGTCCATAGAAACCAAAATGGGTATTAGATCCTCTCGCACTTTTACTACTGTATGTGTGAGCAACCTAACATGGGTGCTGCAAACTAAACTCGGATTCTGGAAAAGAGATTCAAATTTGATTCAAAATTGATTGTGAATTTTATTCTTAGTTAATATAAAGATTTAGTAATGGAAATAACTTTGCATATTGTTCTGAAGGAGACCCTCACTTTAATCATGGAGACATTGCCATCACTAAACTTGGAGATTCACTTGAACTTCCAACAGTTCCCTCCCTAAAACCTCTTATCCTTTAATGCTGTCACCATATGTTTCAGTTTTGTGGCTATGATAAATTGGGAAATATTTTTGAATGAAATATTATTTGAATGAATGAACTGAATAAGTGGTTTAATTAAATTGTATATTATGCTCATAATAGTGTTATTTCTCTTTTTCTCATAGACTGCTTGCATGTTTATGTACTGTGCAAAATATAAATGCATTATCTAGCAAATTATATCAGTAATAAATATGTGGTGAACCACTGAGTCAGTCAATAGAATAACATGTTATAGGACAGGAAGGCAACTTCATAGTCCTGGTTACTTTATTGAATGCATCCTCTATTACCCTTTTTCCATGTAGGATATTTAAAAATTTCCTCACTCTTCTCATGGTTCTTAAAAACGTAAAAGTTTTTTTTCAATGCATCTTGTAATACCTTTCTCCTGAAAACACTAGAATAAACAAAGTAAAAGTCATAGAGAAGGACAGAATCAGCCATAAATTAAAAGGATAAACTACTTTCTTGACATTTTATCCATATCAGGAAGCCATTGTCTTCACATGCCCTACCTTTTAAATCTGACAGTTTATTTGAAATACACAAAATGCTACAGCGTTGTAAGCCTTGAAAGGTGGCTATTTTCTTGGGTAAAAATAAATAAATAAATATATATATATTTTTTAAAAAAGCTCAATCCTATTGATCAGGCCATTCTGAGAATAATCACATACAATAATGGAGAGGCTCTGTGAGACTGACAGTTCTGGGATGTGGAATGGCCCAGTGGTAATGGGAGGACTTGGTGGCTATTGTGTATTGAAAGACAGAGTAAGCCGGGCATGGTGGCACATGCCTTTAATCCCAGCACTCAGGAGGCAGAGGCAGGCAGATTTCTGAGTTCGTGGCCAGCCTGGTCTACAAAGTGAGTTCCAGGACAGCCAGGGCTATACAGAGAAACCCTG
>NC_034596.1:91414825-91448302 GCF_900095145.1 Mus pahari
AAAAACAAAAAAAAAAAAAAAAAAAAAAAAAAAAAACAACGAAAGACAGAGTGAATGAAAATTCTGGTTTTAGAATGTTTCCCTTTTGAGACAGAATTTTCTTCCAAAAAGTCACTAGTAGGCTGTGCTGCCTAAAGCTCAAGAAAATAAAAATAATAATTAATAATAATAATAATAATAAATATTATAAAAGGAGGAGGAATTCACATCTATTTCTTTATCTTTTCCCAATCTTTTTAACACATAACCAAATCTCTAGCTTGCTAGAATATATAGATTGGTTGTTTTCTGTAAAAAGTTTTTACTGAAGAAAATTGCATACTAAATTGTGAGAGGCATTTACATATTCCCCTTATTTTTTAAAAAAAAGTGAACCTTTTTCTGCTGTAAATGTTTTCACAACTTGAGTCTTCAAGATTTGTCTTATAATATTTGATTACATTTTCTTAAATCTTCAACACTTATAGTAGATTACAGTGTCAGATTCTGACGGATGGAATAAGGAAATTGGTAAGGATCTAGGAAAGAGTTTCTCAGAATGCAAACCTCACAAGGATAAATCAGCAAACAATGGATTTCAATTATATAAATACTAAATAGGGCATGATAACACCAACATAAATAGCAACACAGTAAAGAGTGACAGTAATTTCAGTTCCCACCGCACAGCAAAATATGAAATGCTACAAGATTTTATATCTCATGGGTGAACCAAATTTGTTAGAGAATTCACCATATTTCATATAAAAAACTAAATATTTATTCCCAGACTAGTGGTGGGGTGCTAATTTTCATGTAACGTTTGTGAATCATCACTGTCTTAGTCAGGGTTTCTGTTCTTGTACAAACATCATGACCAAGAAGCAAGTTGGGGAGGAAAGGGTTTATTCGGCTTACATTTCTATACTGCTGTTAATCACCAAAGGATACAGGACTGGAACTCAAGCAGGTCAGAAGGCAGGAGCTGATGCAGAAGCCACTGGAGGGAAGTTCTTTACTGGCTTGCTTCCCCTGGCTTGCTCAGCTTGCTCTCATATAGAACCCAAGACTACCAACCCAGGGATGGTCCCACACACAAGGGGCCTTTCCCCCTTGATCACTAATTGAGAAAATACCTTACAGCTGGGTCTCATGTAGGCATTTCCTTAACTAAAGCTCCTTTCCCTGTGATAATTCCAGCTGTGTCAAGTTGACACAAAGCTAGTACAATCACTTTAAAAACAAAATTAAAAATGTTGACACTGAGAGAAAAATTAAACAACAGCAATTTCATACATTATTAGGAATACATAATAATCAGTTCACTAGTTTAGCTAATTATCTCACTTTTCAAAAGTGATTTTTGTGGTAGGTGAGAAGAAACTCATATATAGAAACAATAGGCAGCACTACTAGTTTTATTTGTCTTCTGTGATCCTGTCATTTACCTGGCTACCTCTCAGGAATTCATACCACAGGTGATATATTCACAGACATGATAATTGAACTCAGGGGGTATGCAAACACCAATTATTACTGCCAAAAAGCTTGATTCAGAGAAAACCTGGAATGAGAAAGTATAATCTTATCTTCAATTGGCTTGAGAGAAATGAGGATTTCCAGAACGAAGTGATACAAGAACTGGAATCCGGGGCCTTTCCCAACAATACATCTCTGGTTAGTCTCTAGCAGACACTTTAACTTAAATGATACCCTCTTAGCTCCCCGCTTTTATAGTTTTGGTCACAGCCTAAATTCCACTGTGATATTCAAGGTACTAGGGAACTTAAATGCTAAGTCTGAATAATCAGAAAAATAGTGAATTTCAAATATTTGTATTTTATCTCATTTCATTGTAAATGTATAAAATCTGTGTCAAAAGTGGCAATGAGCTTGTTGCTCTGTTCTGTAGATCTCTCTCATGAATAGTTTTAGGAAAATCTCCTTGATGACCAAATCAGAGATACCAAGAGAGAAATATTTTCTTAGAAAGGAGTTAGATATTGGTTCAATTTCAGATAGTTGATTTAATATTAAAGTTTGTAATATATGGGATGGTTATCTTTAGTCTCTTCCATCTTACAATCTCATGTAAGAGACTCACCTTCTAAAAATCTGGAGAAAATGAGAATAGATTATAGGGAGGTGAAATGTCTGTCAATTCAGACATTGTAGATATACTAGCACACCAAATGACTTATTAGATGTAATTTTTGACTTGTTTTTTTTTCTGTGTCTTTTGAAATAATTTGTCGATGACTTTATATAGATGTTAAATCCACTTACGAATGAGCTGCACACAGATTAGAGAATGCACTCCAGAATGACTTCTCCTTGGAGAAACTTTTGAAATATACAAATTCCTGCAGATAAAGATAATACGATATATTACAATTCTTCTTGAAATTCAGTTCTGGTCCACACTGAGTTATTTCAAGAAATATACTGTATAAAAAAAAATCAAGAAAATTCTGTATAACCTTATATGTGTGTGTATACATATTTAATGCACATGTCTACATCACCTGATATATTTAACCATAGCACAATTGAATTGGAGCATGAGGCTATAATGGTTTTATAGAAGAAAAGTGCTGCATAAATCAGAGGCTGTGACTGCACTATGTATGAAAAGTCATAGCATAATTTTAAAATTTAATAATGTTGGATGAACCGATAGTAAAAGCAAAGGACTAACACCATGAAAAGACATATTTCAAGTACTTTAATGCAAATATTTAAAACCATTTTAACAAGTGCTTTCAGATTGCTCAGAAAGTGTGTATTATTAGAACCACAAGGGTTTTTGTGACGATAGTAGTTAAAGTGTAAGGTTTATATTACCTTTTGTAGAGTTATATAACTGATTCATTATTTCTTATCTGACAGTGACCATTTCTGTTAGGTGCTTCTTCTAGCATGATGCTGCCTTTATAAACCTGTTTAAGTTATTTATGGTTTAGGAAATGTCATTTTGAGGTCATTTCATACATTATGATTTTGCCATCATTCTACTATTCCTACCGAAATGTATTTATCTGAGTTTTTAGGGAGTGTCATTTATCATACTCAATGCATTAGAGAACTTTAATTTGCTGAATTACAATATAACATGTAACATTAATATATTCTCTAGAATAACTTGTAACTATTGTAGGTTAAAAAAAAAAACTAACTTGCTTATTTATATTGCATTATACATGTGTGTGTGTATTGTGTGAAAATGGTGCTTCTTACCAACACTCACATATTTCTAGTAATTTATATGTTCTTTTATGTTTTAAGCTCATTTTACACTAATTATCTAATTCCTGGATCAGAATAAATCCTAATAATATAGGTCTCCTGGACTAACATAAGAAGTAAGAATTACAATATATAAAGGAGATAAAATAAAACAAATATTTTTCATCTTTTTCTTTCCAAGTGGGAACAGAAATATTGCATTATTGGCTACTTGCCTCCCAGAAGAAGTGAGTATTAAAGGAGTAAAGACCGTAATGTAGTAATGAATAACAACATAGGGAAGTAATGAACAGCCAAAGGCAAAGGAGAAAATGTATGGAGATAGAGTTAGCAGAGTATTTTGAGAGCAGGATTTTAAAAGATGGAGATCCTGTTCTGTGAGGATTCAGCTCTGTCATAGATGTAATTTTGATTCTAAAATAAGCACAGGAGAAAAATACTGTAGTTCTGTCTACTCTTACCAGATCCCATGTCCTATTGGTGCATTTAAATTGAAGAACATATCTGAAAACCAGCAGGAAGCATAATTGCTCTATGCAGTTTCCAGTGTTCTTACTCTTAGATATTATCTAGGTCAAAGATATGTATAATGGTCTAGTATGAATAAATGAGAAGAAAGAGCATAAGTGTTCATATCAAAGTTCCAGTATATCCTAGAATAAGCATGTGTACTTGAGTGGATTTCACATGGACTATATTCTTTAGGACATTGCTCCATTGTTCATACAAGGTGAAAAATAGTATGTTTTCTCAGAATTCTCCAAAGAATGAAATTTAAAGTACACCTTAATTCTCTTCTGCTTGACTTATGACCTCTCCCCTTATAACCCCTGATAGACATGACAGTTCATCTTTATGTGGCTCATCTTTCCTACCTTATATTCTCTGGATTCTAAAAGTCAGTTCCCATGATCAGTCACTGGTTAATCAAGCCACATATTTTGAGTGACTGCTATATCCCCATGATGAACTACTCTTTCTAAATCTTCTGGATCATGCATGAACTACCATGAATCAATGGTAGGCCAGAAGACTAACTTCATTATCCTTTGGAGAAGCACACAAAATATTTACATGTCCTTCTGGAAGTGTTATTACTGGGGCTGATTTTCAGAGACAAGCAGCCAGAGATAGTCATATTCTCTACTGATATTCCTACTGAAAGATGAAAAACTGAAGAGAGCCGCACTAGACCATATTTACTGCCTTACATAGTTTTAGATTTTTCTGCATATGGAAGGATATGTAGAAGCCTAGGTCCATATCTCTTTATTAATCTGGCCTTAATTGATTGAGATGTAGTCTGTCTTTTACAATATTCAAAGTCAGTTACTGCTATTCAAGGTGATAAAAGAAATTTGGGTGACACACATCCTCATATTTACAATGATGAACTAAAAATAAGTATGGAAGTATTCAACAGGGCTTTCTATGAGGCCATCTTATATGATGTCCTTCCTTTGAGTAAGAAAATAATGCTTAGCTCATTTTCCTCTAGTATAATGTGTGTTTAATTTGAACATTTATATTTTATAAGTTTAAGTTTAAGAAAGCTTTGAATAGTTACAATATTTATGCTATACGTAGATTAACAACTTATCATCTATTATAAGCTCACAAAGAATTTAATCACAGAGATATATAAAAATAAAATGCTATATATCAGGACAATAATTCTATGAACATATAATAATCACTTGAGCCTATTCCTTATTCCCTAATTTTCACACCTAAAACTTAAGTTTTTACCCAATAATAGGAATTTCATCCAACTATTAATCAAGACATTAGTTGAGTCAGTACTCTGTTTCCATTTACTAATGACAATAGTTTCCCATGAATAAGAATTTATATGCTTAAATGTCTATGCTATGTGTATTTAAAAATTGTATTCAGTGTTATTGTAAGTCTTTTACAACCAGAAGAATTAACATATTCTAATCAAGTATGCTACATAAAAATAATTACTGAGGAACTCCAATCAGTATTTCCTAACGGTGTTTTCCAAGTTCTGTATTAGCTCTTACCTGATGCGTAATTATGATTGAAAAAATGACTTTGAGTTCTTTGGATATGGTTATATCCAACCATTCCATGATACTTGAATCATTCATTATAATAATGAAGAATACTATAATTAGGTTCACTTTTGTCATTCTGTTATTTTACAAATGTTTCATGAACTAGTAACAAAAATTTTGATATTTTCTTAGAGCTACAACAGCTCAATGAACATAATTTACAGTGAAAAGATATGAACAATTCTCAGTCAAAACAGAATGAGTTGGTAGCCTTATCTACTAGGTATTTGTTTGTTTGTTTGTTGGTTGGTTGGTTTTTTGGGACAGGGTTTCTCTGTATAGCCCTGGCTGTCCTGGAACTCACTTTGTAGACCAGGCTGGCCTCGAACTCTGAAATCTGCCTGCCTCTGCCTCCTGAGTGCTGGGATTAAAGGCGTGCGCCACAATGCCCGGCTATCTACTAGGTTTATGTCACCCATTCCAAAGCATTACATTCTACAAGGGCATGTGTTCAAGAAAGGAAAGAGTGTGCTGATTCATGTAGAAACACTAGGTATGAATAAAATATGTGAGAATAATTGTTTTAAGTTGGATCAATATAGTGAGGAAATACACAGTGAGGAAAAATAATTAAGAAAATAATGGAATACATGTGTTGATATCTGGTTTTACAGTTAAAAGACGGAAACAGTGACATAGAGGATGTGGAATGAGGGTGTCCATGTGCATTCAAACCATTTGAGGGGGTACATTTTAATGACCCAAATTACTGTGACAAATTCATCCAATAATACATTCTGACAAATAAACAGGTTCATAGAGTCTCAAGTGTTTAAGACATAGTGAAAATTTTGGTTTTAGAACCTTTAAACTGAAATAAAATACACTCTCACCTACTTTTAAGGCTCATTATGCAGTCGTGTTTAGAATTAACAGGGATGACATTTCAAGAATCAAGTTAGAAATCTGTTAGAAAACAATGAAAATATTTCACAGAAAAGAAGGTAATGCTGTGTCCCAGAGAAGTACATTTATAGAGAGAGGTCAGTTCATCATTTTTGTACATAATTCATGAGTAGTTGGGAATGGATCACCCAATAGAAAGGATGGATAATGTGCAGGAATTAAAAGAATATGTCTGAGATTTTGAGAAAAGGAAAAATGAACAGCTTGTTATTGAGATTGGGAAAACTAAACGTTTTGGATATAGACGATGAGAACGGACCAGAAGCCCAACTTGGGGAATGTAGTACCTGATTTCAGGTACATTTGTCCATTCCCTCTTTGAGTGGAGATGTTACCTATACAAGGGGCAATCCAACAAAAGCCTATCACGCACGTAGGAAGGATGGGCTTGTTAGTATGCATAACTCTGTGGTTAGATGCCTGTAGACATAAAAGAAAAATAATACAAGGATTAAAACCAGGAACATTTCAAAATAAAGAGACTTAAATAAATAGAATAAAGTGATAGAGCCTCAGATGAGTGGGGGGTCAACTAGAAGACTGCAGTATCCTGATAGCTGAGTCAGTATTTCAAGGCAGAGGAAGTGATCAACTTTATTTCATGCTGTTAATAGGTGTCACAATACCAGAACTAAAAGTGCTTTCACAATGTAGAGGTCAACATAATGATGGGAAGGTCACAGGGACTTTGAGAAGAGCAGTTTCAGGGGAAAAATCTGTCTGAAAGAAGAACAAGAGAGAATTGGGTGAGATAAATCGGGGAGACTCGGGATTCAAGCCTCCAAGGAGTCTTGCTGAACAAGGTAAGAAAGTGCTGAGACCAAAGCTTGACATGTGCTTCAGACAGTGGCAGACTTGACATGAGAGAAATAGTAGTGTCTGTCTGTACTGCTGAGATCGATGGAGGGAAACGAGAAAAGATGATAGAGAAACAGAGATGGAAGATCACCATATGGGAGACTCAGCGGGGAACAAGTGCTGGGGTAATATGTCAGTCAAATTGTCAAGAGCTAATAATGGGATCTACCCTAGTTTACAATCTCATTTCATAGGAAGTGAATGAGAAATGAGAAATGAGAATACTCACAAATATCTCCACTAAGCAAGAGAAACAATGCCCTAGTTAGGTTGAAAAACTGCATCGCTACCACAACAGAACAATACACAAGGATATATTATGTGACAGTGAGAACTTGGCCTTGCATGATGCAAAGTAATCTGTCTTGCTGTATCAGCAATGCTTGTCACAGACAAACCTGTGTCAGTGTCAGCCTGATTGTGGCCCTTCTCATCCAGCACACATTAGAGATGTGTCTATGTCACACAAAGTTGCAATAGATGGAGGGACACTGATGAGACTCAGGTCTGCCACCAATTTTTGGAGATATGAAATTAACTACAGGAAAATTGTCCAAAGTAAGGCATCATAGACATATATATTATTTAAAAACTGTCAAGATTTAACATCTCTTGGAGTTTATAAGGAAACAAAATATAAAAATATGAGCACAAAATCATTGTTAGAAAACTCCAATTTTCAGATGACAATAAATTCCTATTTTCCCTCATAAATTATGTATTTATATTTATGTCCTGATATCCACCTGCATATATACACACAAATGCAGATATTGTCTTATGTTCATAAAATATAAAATGCAATCATCACTGAATACACATGAATTAATAGGAAAGACTTCACTTATTTCTCTCCTAATTTTCTACCTCATAAACGGACAATTTGGGTTCACAGCAAACACATCTGTGTTAAAACCATTTTCAAATGCAATTTTTATGCTCTTTGATTAATTTATATTTGAATGGTCATTCTTACCACAGCAACTTAAAAAAATATATAGTCATAGCAGATTTGCATTGAATATATATATATATATATATATATATATATATATATATATATATAATGTTTTTAAACCTACATGAAATGCAAGTAGTACCAAATGGGTAATTATCCAACTCAGCAATTCCTCAGCATAAAATCCTTATTTAAACTTTACTTATTTCTGTTTAGTTTCTACACCAGCAACTGAATTAATATATTTGCATAATAGAATATCTCTCTTTGGGATAATAAAACCTTATGTTTTATGTATTGAAAATTTTAAGAAGTCATCTCTTATTATTTTTTCTTGTAACCTAAAATAAAATTCTAATTAGAATATAGATGTATATTTTATTCCAATGTTTTATATATATAGTTTTAACTAGGGGATTTATCATATTTTCAAATAAAGTGCCAACCCCTTCACAACTTACGATTTTATGTATCAAAAAAATTGATAATGACTTCTCTTTTGCATGTAAATTCTCTCAGCAGCCTCAGGTAGTATGTTTCTACTCAGAAGCAATTGAACATTTTACGTTCAAATGATTTGAACTGGTTCCACACATGCTGAGGACTCATACAGTCTGGACAGTTTAATAAGTGATTTGAGCATGATTTAGCTGTTCCAATAAGTGGGCACCACTGTGGAAAATTTTATAACCAAAAGTAGACCGGTAACTGTCTTCTGATGGACTTTAGAGATTAAACTTTGAAGGTTGTATAATAAGCTAGTCACATTTTTTTTTTTTTTGTAGGAAAAATGAACAGTAAAGCACCAGACATTAATTTCTCCTTCCAAGATTACCTATTGAAGATGTTAGTAGAACATTCAGCTGTGACAGGAATTGGAAGATGTTGGATAAATTAATAAAATGAGTGTGATCAGGAAAAACCATGGTTGTTTAGGATTAGCTGGAGGGAGGGCAACTGAGAAGACAATACCTGAAGAACTCTAAAAATCCCAGAATGTAAGAAGTCGGAAATATGTGTTGCCAGATATTTGCAATAGTTATCCATAATGAGTGATGTGAAGAATATCAATGTATCAAATGTTTCTGTATTTTAACTTAGATGCATAAGTTCACATAGAAACTTTTACATATATTTTCTTTCCCTCCTCTTTTCTTATGCACTCTTTTTACTTGTGTCTCTTCCTCCCTCCCTCTCTCTGTCTTCCTTCAATCATTATCCCTTCATATTTGACCCCAAAAGTCACCAGTTAAACACTGAATGCTTTAAAATAAATAACTAAAACTTCATATCATACTGTTTTTGCTTTTACATTGAACATATTTATAATGATACTCACTGAATTAAAATCTGAACATTATAATGAATGCAAATATAAATAAATAGCAAACTCAGAATTGATCTGCCATTCTGTGGCTTCTCAGTCCTTCCCTCAACACTCCCATAACAATTCTAGAGCTTGGTCTAATGTTTGTCCTTGGGTCTTTACATCTGTTTTGGTCATAAGGATGGAGCCTCTCAGAGGACAGTTATACCTATATGATACCAGCATAAGGTCATGAGGATTTAAGGTATGAGGATTTTTAGACCCATATTAAAAAGTTGGAATAGTCTATTTATCTTGAAGTTCTTTATCACGACTAATTCAGAAGGGTTTTGTTCTTCCTTTCAGTCACTTCAAATTCCTTTTAGGTAGAACTCAGAATGACACCCCATACATGTCTGAAGTCATTGGAAAACCACATGAGCAATCATTCAGCAATATGGTGCATACACACAGAGGGACTCATTGCTTTGATAATATAAAAGCAGGTTATGTTTCCCTGATGCTGGGCAAGTTAACTTAAGTTTCTCCCCAAGATTAAACCTGAGTCCATAGCAAAGTGCAGTAATGAAGCTTCTAGTAAGATGCCTATATCAAATGTGTGTCTCATGAAGGAGGTATCCTGGAGTCACATATCAGAGTCTGATTCTGGAAAGAGCAATAGGTTTTGAAACAGAGTAACAAGTCTGCATATTAATACTGTAAGCTTTGGGACTGAAAGACCCACAACATTGAGGACGTGAGGACTCCCTCACATTCTGACTCAGGAGAGGTGACACTGCAAATCACTCAAAAGAAATGGTTTTGACGTAAACCTCAAGAGGACTTTTAATCCAGGCTCTGGGACCCGCAGTCATACACCACACAGGGTTAGAGGACCACAGGTCCCGAATAGCTGCTTAAGGGGGATATTTAAAGGAAGAAACCACAACTCAAGGGGATGGGGAGGGTGTTGTTGGAAAATACCAAAAATACCAGTTAAGAGTCATGAGGAAGTGGGAGTCAAGACAATTAGCACATTTGCACAGCGGGTTCCAGGAGCAGTCAGGGTGGGTCAGGGTGACTTTCTTTGAAGGAACACTCCCAGAACCCAGGAAGCAGGTGATTAGCATGCCTTGGAGCATTGAGTCACAAAGGTCACATTCTCAAGCCTGGGCCTAAAGGCCTAGAATTTTATGTTTCACTTTTTCAGGACATCCAATACCTGATATGAGTTACACTGGCCATCTAAGTACTTATCAGGTCTTTTCGAGGCTTATTGTATGATGCCTTTCATCTTCCTCCTACATATGTAACACCCTATTAGGAGATCAAGACATATAGTATCAACATGGATCTTCCCATAAGAAATCTGAAGATACTCATCTATATCTCAGTGTTTCCATATGCAGGTGGCAATGGGAGCAGGAAACATTGCCACACAGAATTATTTCAAACAGTCATGGAAATCTGAGATGAATTTTCTTTGAGAAATCAATGGAGTCTGACGTTGAAAGGTACAGAGCCAAATTGTGAATTCATATTTCCCATATTAAAGAAATATCACAGCCTCTGCCACAGGGCTCCATACCCAAATAACACCGGGAGGAGTAAGACTCCCATGAGTGTGGACAAGCCTATGAGTGCAGGTAGGACTACCACAGCTGCTCAGAGGAACAAACCTGGAACCCTAGGACACAGGAACCAAAGGGCTACCTGGGACAGGAGTCTTCCAGTCTCCTTCTGCACTCAGAGCTAATCCCATGCCACAGAGCTACATAAACAAATACCACCATGAGAGAGCTGGTCTCTCAGGAGTGCCTACACACCTGTGAGCACAAGTAAGACTACCACATCTCTTCAAATTTTGGGTCCAAGAGGGACCATCACAGAGCCATCAGGACACAGGAACCAAGGATCAGCTGGGGATAGGATCCTTCTGGTTTCTGTCTGCACCCCAAGCTGAACCTGTACCACAGCTTGCCATAGCTAAATTCCTCCCAGAGAGAACTGGTCTACCAGGAGTAGTAACACACAGGATGCAAGAGGGACAAGACAAAGTCAGAGACAGTAAGACCAGCTAACACCAGAGATAACCAGATGAGGAAAGGCAAGTTCAAGAACATAAGTAACAGAAACCAAGACTACTTGGAATCATCAGAACTCAGTTCTCCCAACAGGACAAACTGTAGTTATCCCACCACCCCACCAAAAAAAAAAAAAAAGACTGATTTAAATTCACATCTCATGATGATGATAGGGGATTTTAAGAAGTACACAAATAACTTAAAGAAATACAAGAAAACACAGGTAAACAGGTAGAAGAGGCAACACAAAAATCCCTTAAAGAAAAACAGGAAAACAACCAAACAGGTGAAGGAACTGAACAAAACCACCTAGGATCTAAAAATGGAAATAGAAACAATAAAGAAATCACAAAGGGAGACAATACTGGAGATAGAAAACCTAGGAGAGGTCGGGAGTCAGAGATGCAACATCACCAACAGAATACAAGAGGTAGAAGACAGAATCTGAGGTACAGAAGATACTATAGAAAACAATGACACAACAGTCAAAGAAAATGCAAAATGCAAAAAACCCCTAACCCAAAACATCTAGGAAATCGAGGACACAATGAGAAGACCAAACCTAAGGATAATAGGTATAGAAGAAAGCAAAGATTCCTAACTTCAAGGGCCAGTAAATATCTTTTAAAAAATTATAGAAGAAAACTTCCACAACCTAAAGAAGTAGATAACCATGAACATAAAAGAAGCCTACAGAACTCCAAATAGACTGAACCAGAGAAGAAATTCCTCCAGTCACATAATAATCAAAACAACAAATGCACGAAACAGAGATAGAATATTAAAAGCAGTAAGGGAAAAGGGTCAAGTAACATACAAAGGCAGACCTATCAGAACTACACCAGACTTCTTACCAGAGACTATGAAAGCTAAAAGATCATTGGCAGATCTCATACAGACCCTATGAGAACACAAATGCCAGTCCAAACTACTATATCCAGCAAAAGTCTCAGTTACCATAGTGGAGAAACCAAGATATTCCATGACAAAACCAAATTTATACAATATGTTTCCACAAGTCCAGCCCTACAAAAGATAGTAGATGGAAAATGCCAACACAAGGAAGGAAACTACACCCTAGAAAAAGCAAGAAATTAATTTCTTTCAACCAATCCAACAGAAGATAACCATACAAACATAAAAATAACATCAAAAATAACAATGAGCAACAATCACAATTCCTTACTATCTCTTAACATCAATGGACTCAATTTCCCAATAAAAAGACATAGACTAACAGACTGGATCCGTAAGCAGGACCCAGCATTGGCTGCATACAGGAAACAAACCTCAGTGTCAAAGATAAACACTACCTCACAGTAAAGGGCTGGAAAACAATTCTCCAAGCAAATAGTCCCAAGAAACAAGTGGGAGTTGCCATTTTAATATATGATAATTTCGACATTCAACCAAAAGTCATCAAAAAAGATACGGAAGGACACTTCATACTCATCAAAATAAGAATCTACCAGGATGAACTCTCAATTCTGAACATGTATGCTCCAAATGCAAGGGCAGCCACATTCATAAAAGAAACTTTACTAAACATCAAAGCACACATTGCACTTCACACAATAATTGTTGTGGACTTCAATACCCCACTCTCACCAATGGACAGATCAGGGAAATAAAACTAAACAAAGACACAGTGAAACTAACAGAAATTTTGGACCAAATTGATCTAACAGATATCTGAAGAACAAATCATCCTAAATCAAAAGAATATACCTTCTTCTCAGCACCTCATGGTACCTTCTCCATAACTGGCCATATAATTGGTCACAAATCAGACCAGAAAAGATATAGGAAGACTGAAAGAATCCCGTGTGTCCTATCATATCACCACTGATTAAGGTTGGTCTTCAATAGCAACCAAAGGAACAGAAAGCCCACATACACATGGAAGTTGTGCTCTACTCAATGATAACTTGGTCAAGGAAGAAGTAAAGAAGAAATTAAAGACTTTTTGGAATTTAATTAAAATGAAGGTACAGCATACCCAAACTTTTGGGACACAATGAAAGCAGTTCTAACAGGAAAGTTCATAGCTCTGAGTGCCTCCAAAAAGAAACTGGAGAGAGCATACACTAGCAGCTTTATAGCACATATAAAAGTTTTAGAACAAAAAGAAGCAGATATACACAAGAGGAGGAGACAGCAGGAAATAATCAAACCCAGGGCTGAAATCAAGAAAAAAGAACTATACAAAAAGAACTATACAAAGAATAGACCAGACCAGGAGTTCATTCTTTGAGAAAATCAACAAGATAGATAAACCCTTAGCCAGACTAACCAGAGGGCATAGACACAGTACCCAAATTAACAACATCAGAAATGAAAAGGGAGATATAACAGAATCTGAGGAAATTCAAAAAAATCATCAGACCCTTCTACAAAAGCCTATATTCAACTCGAAAATATGGATGAAACAATTTTCTAGACAAATACCAAATACCAAAGTTAAATTAGGATCAGATAAACCTTCTAAACAGTCCCATAATCATTAAAGAAATAGAAGCAGTCATTAAAAGTCTCCCAAACAAAAAAGCTGAGGACCAGATTGTTTTAGTGTAGAATTCTATCAGACCTTCAAAGAAAACTTAATACCAATACTCTTCACACTATTGTACAAAATAGAAACAGAAAGAATGTTACCCAATTCATTCTATGAAGCAACAATTATGTTCACACCAAAACCACACAAAGACCCAAAGAAATAGGCCTTCAGACCAATTTCCCTTATAAATATCGATGCAAAAATACTCAATAATATTGTTACCATCAGAATCCAAGAACACATCAAAACAATCATCCACCACAAACAATTTGGCTTAATCCCAGGGATGAAGGGATGGTTCAATATATGGAATCCACTACATAAACAAGATCAAAGAAAAATCCCAAATGTTCATTTGATTAGATGCTGAAAACTAATTTGACAAAATTCAATATCCCTTCATGTTAAAAGTCTTGGAAAGATCAGAAATTCAAGGTCCATACCGAAACATAGTAAAAAAAAAAAAAAAATACAGCAAATAGGTAGCCAATATAGAACTAAACGGATAGAAACTTGAAACAACCCCTCTAAAATCAGGGACTAGACAAGACTGCCTACTCTCTCCCTACCTTGTCAAAGTGCTCAAAGTCCTAGCTAGAGAAATTATATAACAAAAGGAGGTCAAAGGGATACAAATTGGGAAGTAAGAAATCAAACTATCACTATTTGCAGATGATATGATAGTATACTTAAGTGACAACAAAACTCCACCAGAGAACTCCTAGAGCTGATTAAACATCTTTAGCAAAGTGGCCGGATATAAATTTAACTCAAATAGATCAGTAACCTTCCTGTACTCAAAGGATAAACAAACTGAGAAAGAAATTAGGGAAACGATACCTTTTATGATAGTCACAAACAAGATAAAGTATCTTGGTGGGACTCTAACCAAACAAGTGAAAGATCTGTATGACAAGAACTTCAAGTCTCTAAAGAAAAAAATTGAAGAAGACCTCAGAAGATCGAAAGATCTCCCATGCTCATGGATTGGCAGGATTAATATAGTAAAAATGGCCATCTTGTTGAAAGCAATATACAGTTTCAATGCAATCCCCATCAAAATTCCAACTCAATTCTTCACAGAGTTAGAAAGAGCAATTGTCAAATTCATCTGGTATAACAAAAAACCCAGGATAGCAAAAACTATTCTCAACAATAAAAGAACTTCTGAGCAAATCAGCATCCCCGGCCTCAAGCTGTACTACAGAGCAACGGGGATTAAAACTGCATGGTATTGGTACAGTGACAGACAGGTAGATCAATGGAATAGAATTGAAGACCCAGAAATGAACCCACACCTCTTCAGTCACTTGATTTTTGAAAAGGAGCTAAAACCATCCAGTGGAAAAAAGACAGCATTTTCAACAAATGGTGCTGGTTCAACTGGTGGTTACCATGCAGAAGAATGAGAATTGATCCATTCTTATCTCCTTGTACAATGATCAAGTCCAAGTGGACCAAGGACCTCCACATAAAAGGGGTACACTAAAATGATTAGAAAAGAAAATGGGGAGAACCTGTTTTCCTGAAAAGAACACCAATAGTTATGCTATAAGATCAAGAATTGAAAAATGGGACCTCATAAAATCACAGAGCTTCTGTAAGGCAAAGGACACTGTCAATAGGACAAAAAGGCAACCACCAGATTGGGAAAAGAGCTTTACCAACCCAACATCTGGTAGAGGGCTAATAATATCCAATATATACAAAGAACTCAAGAAGTTAGGCTCCAGAGAACCAAATTACCCAATTAAAAACTGGGATACAGAGCTAAACAAATAATTCTCAACTGAGGAACAAATGTAAATAAAGAAAATATCTATAAAATTAAAAGAAAAGTGTTTTCAATAGTAAAAAAAAAAAGAAATATCACATTTAAAAAGCTAGGTATCATAGCACCCAATCTAGTTTTCAGCTGAAATAAATGAATACAGGAATTGTGTCTATACTTTGTATTTCCCATTATATTATAAGATTACTCTGAAGTTTTGTGCAAAAAGCATGTAAAATCTGATTGTTCAATTGCAAAGTTCAGTTTCAGCCATGTATGATTTTATTGGTCTATATGTGTGATTCAATTTGGAAAGTACTCTGTAATAAAAAGTACAAATATTCATAACTTTTTTATGGTTACTGTAATATATAACTAGATTAATACATGCACGCACTTAAACATGTCTGATAAATACCAAGCATTCAAATAAACTAATTTAATTTATATTATTATTATTATTATTATTGTATCTTAATCTCCTTATCATTTATCTTAATCTCCTTATCATTCTTTGGTAATTCTTTCCAATCATATTATCTTATCTCAGCTCCAAACTATTGTTTTTTGATTAAGTAATATTCTACTACATTATTATTCATAATATACAAAAGATAGTTCCACTAATTTTCATTAATTTCCTATAAGCAAATCTTTTTCTGTCATAAAGTTGTCAATGAGGGATAATGTTTGATAAACATCACCTGAGAAATATTTGCCATTTCATTGGTACATAAGATCTTCAACAATTTAGCATGATTATTTATTACATACTCATTCTCAGATGGTAAGTGATGTGATTATATCTCCTAGATTTATATGAGCCAATATCCTTAGCTCTCTTACTGTCTGGAATAAATAGAAGTGGTTCCTCAGTCCCACTTCCTTAGATAAGGACGCTGTGCCCAAATAGTCCTGGATTTTAATTGGTAAACTAGATTTTCATTTAATTTCATATATGTGTACTCTATTTGAAACAATATGTGCTTCCTTCAATTCATACTCTGCTCTGTATACCTATATCAATTTCATGATGCCCTTTTATTTATAATTATGCATTGTTGTATGTATATTATATTTTATATCTGGGCATATATTTCATATATATACACACAATACAACATACTGAATAGCCCTTTCTTTTCTTCTAAATAGCAGTTCTTAAGTTATGACACAAACCATAGGTTGAGAAGACAAGACAGCTCACACATTTGTTAGATGTGATGAAAGGAACGCTAGTTAGAAATATATATATATATATATATATATATATATATATATATATATATATATATATATATTTGTGTCATAACTTAAGAGCTGCTATAATTTAATATTCATTTTCTTATATTTATTGACCATGTACTTTTTTGTTATTTGTATATATGATATGGCCTCAGTTTGACTATATTATATTTGTAATGTTTTTTAAAACTAAGTTGTTTACTTTCTTCCTCTATTGCCCTGGCTCTGACCATGAGGAACATTCTCTGGCATGCTTCTCTTTCCTTTTTCCCTTTTTATAGGTCTTCCACTTATTTTTAGCTTTCTCTTACTTTGTGGTTCTGGAACCAGAAACATTTTTCCTAGGAATTATGGTTCATTACTAGAATCTAGAGTTTAGAAATCAAGATATAAGTGTTGGGAATTACGTTTGATAAAAAGAATAAAATCTATGATCACAAGCTGAACACCTGCCTGTGTCTATGAAAGCCTGGAAGTTAACTCTTTCTCCAAGTCTGATCTCTTTATGTTAAGCTCTTCAATGTTACATTGTTATGGACAAAAGCCTTTACATGTAATAGTTTGTATTTTAAGTTCTTGCAACAGAGTTTGATACTTTACTATTTCATATAAATTTATATCTAATATTTATGAAATTGATATCGAAAATGTCTTCCATTTTTAGATTTTGAATAAAAATGTAAAGACTAAAAGTGTTTAAAGAATGAAGAACAAACATTTATTTTATTGTTTTATTCATGTGTCTCAGGTTTGTTGTTTTGTTTCATTTCGGGATGTTTGGTTTTATTTTCATTACTTTGTCAGAGAGGTTCTTTATATACTGAAAAACATTTTGTAATTTCAAATAGATTCTTCTTCCCTAAAATACATCCTGACCACGGATTTCCCTTCCCCCACTCCTCCAAGCACACCCCACCCAACCTCCACACTTGCCAGACCCACACCCCTCTGTTTCCTTTCAGAAGTGAGCAGGCCTACAAGAGAAAACAAATGTTCTGCCAGCCATGGAAAGAGAAATCTGGACACCAACCCAGCTATAAAACCCATGAAAACTATTTTATAAAATCAAATAATATAGCAGAACAAATTTCTTTAAGGGGTATAGCAACAGAACTAATAGAATTAAATAATTACCAATACCCTTTTAAAGGAAAAAAAAACTTATGCACAGTTATTACAGGGAAGGAAAAACTACTTTATCGTCAACAATAGACTATGCATAGAGTAAAATTACAGAGGAAAACCATATTGAGTTGAATTTAAACGTGTGAATACAATTCTGATCTACAGTTTGTGTAAACTCAAGCCATTTGCTATAAATGTACCTAAAACTCCCCATTGAAAGATAAGGAGAATATTCCACTACACTTTCTTCCCAGTATTGTTTGAAAATCAATATAAGGTGCATGATGGATATTTTTTAAATAGCAAAATGCTTTAGAAATGTAAACTACTATTGTTATTTTACCAAGTAGCCATTTTGATGTCATAAATAAGAACTACTTGTTCTTGTACTGATAGGGAAAGCATGGATAAAGAAGTGCTTTTAATGATGTACCTGTCCACCGAACTCACAGCTCAGTTCTGTAATCCTAACGGCTACCACAGTCCAGTGTGAGCTGTAGTCAGTAAAGGCTTAAATAAAAGTGAATACCATCAATCATATGCCTCTTTTCTCATTGTTTTCACTGCAACTGGACTCATTTAGTTGATCTCCTTTGATGTCCTTCAAACTAACCAGCAGGTTTTTTTGTATTCTAGCCATTATCCAAAACAGTAATGTTGGGCTTATCATTCAAAAGCTTGTCAAATGATCTGAAAGATCAAATGCCTCATTGTAAAAGAAAATAATTCTAAAATTTAATACATTATGAGGACTTCCATGCTTGTTTCCATGTCTTTTTCTACCTACCATTCCATTATGAATCCAATAATAAACTTGCTTTCTATCTTTGACAAACATACATTTTTTATGAAGGACTGATAGTCAGAAGCATATCATAACATCTCACTGGGTGCTATACACACACCAACAAAAAAATGAACAAGACATTCAATTACAAGTTTCAAGTTATTAACACTAGTAATTTAGGAAATGAGAATTATTCAGATAATTTGCTTTCCCACATAAATTATGGGTTTCCATTATCAATCTATTTGAAAAATTTAAAGGTTTTAAATATTGACCCCAACTGGGGCATCTTTCTATTGATGAAAAATATCTCTATATTATTCTATACATGTGAATATTCTGATTCAGAAGAAAAGTATTGAAAAATAGCTTATACACTAAATTATTATGGAAATGAATAACCCAAAGTTTTTATTTTATTCTTTATATACTTTGTTATGTGCTATCACAAAAATGTATCCAATATATAAGAATATTTTCCAGTATCATCATCTTCATCTTCGTCATCCTCAACAACAACAAGAAGCCTTGATTCACAAACAAACTGAGGTATGTATTAGTTACAGGAATTTTAGCTATACAGAAAACTGAGAAAGGGTCAATGTGAGAGTGAGCTGCTCATACAGACAGTGTAAGTATTGGTCTGGGTTTGCATCCATCACTCTCAGTTGATATTGCTAGTAGCCCTCTGGTGAGCAATGATAGAGAGACAGTAACAAATGGTGAAAAAAGCTAGGCTTGCATTGAATGAGCAGTAGTGCATAAAATGGTGGCATATGCAGCTCAGTGGTTTCCTGGTGGCTGTGGCATAATACAGAGTTCCTATGCTTAGCCTAAAGGTGTTCATGAGTGATTCCTAGCTGTCCCCAATTATGTCTGCCTGCTCTTCTCCTAGTCCCATTATTCTCTATAATAACCATTTTTTATAGTTATACTTATGGAAACTTTTGTACAGACTTTTCTGGGTTGTAAATAAGCCTTTTGTATTTATTCAATAAATTAAATTGTTTTCACCACTTCTATTCTAGTCCCATAGGAGTCCTTCTCAGTATAAACTTCTATGTCAAGTTCTTTTCTTTTCTCTTCTTTTCTTTCCTTTTCCTTTCTTTTCTTTTCTTTTCTTTTTGGAGAATATGATGTAAATATGTTTAATTGTCAATGTTCAACAAACAGAATAATTATTTTAATATATATTTCATTGTTATATCTCCCTTTCCATTTCTGATTTTATTAATTTGGATATTGTCTCTGTGCCCTCTGGTTGGTCTGGCTAAGGGTTTATCTATGTTGTTGATTTTCTCAAAGAATGAACTCCTGGTTTGGTCAATTCTTTGTATAGTCCTTTTTGTTTATACATTCTTGCTTTCAGCCCTGAGTTTGATTATTTCCTGCCATCTACTGCTCTTGTGTGTATTTGCTTCCTTTTGTTCTAGAGCTTTCAGATGTGCTGCTTCAGGGACATTTTGGGGGCACTTTGAGCTATGAGTTTTCCTCTTACCACTGCTATCATTGTGTCCCAAAAATTTTAGTATGATGTGTCTTCATTTTCATTAAATTCTAAAAGGCCTTTGATGTCTTTCTTTATTTCTTCCTTGACCAAGTTACCATTGAGAATTGTTCAGTTTTCATGTGTAGGTGTGCTTTTGTTGTTCACTTATTATTATTGTTTTGTATTCAAGACCAGCCTTAGTCCATGGTGATCAGATAGGAGGCATGGGATTATTTCAATCTTCTTTTTTCTGTTGAGACCTGTTTTGTGACCAATTATATGGTCAGTTCTAGAGAAGGTGCCATAAGGTGCTGAGAGAAAGGTATATTCTTTTGTTTTAGAATGATATGTTCTATAGAAATCTGTTAAATCCATTTGTATCATAACTTCTGTTAGTTTCACTGTGTCTCCATTTAGTTTCTGATCCATGATCTGTCCATTGTTGATATTGGGGTGTTGAAGTCTCACACTATTATTATGTGGGGTGCAATGTGTGGTTTGAGCTTTAGAAAAGTTTCTTTTATGAACGTGGGTGCCCTTGCATTTGGAGCATAGATGTTCAGAATTGAGAATTCATCTTGGTAAATTTTTCCTTTGACCAGTATTAAGTGTCTTTTCCAATTTTTTTTGATAAGTTGATTTTATTAATATTAGAATGGCTACTTCTGCTTGTTTGTTGGGACCATTTGCTTGAAAAATTGTTTTCCAAACTTTTACTCTGAAGTAGTATCACTCTGTCACTGAGGTGTTTCCTGTGTGCAGCAAAATGTTGGGTCCTGTTTATGTATCCAGTCTGTTTGTCTATGTTTTTTTTATTGGGGAATTGAGTCCATTGATGTTTAGATATATTAAGGAAAAGTGATTTTTTACTTCCCATTATGTTTGTTAATAGAGTTGGAATTATGCTTGTGTGGCTATCTTCTTTTGGGTTTGTTGAAAGATTACATTCTTGCTTTTTCTGTGGCCTTAATTTCCCTCCTTGTGTTGGTGTTTTCCATCGAATATCATGTGTAGGGCAAGATTTATGGAAAGATATTGTGTAAATTTGTTTTTGTCATGGAATATCTTGGTTTCTCTGTATAAGGTGATTGAGAGTTTTCCTGGGTATAGTAGCCTGCGCTGGATTTTTTGTTGTTGTTGTTCTCTTAGGGTCTGCATGAGAACTGCCCAGTAACTTCCAGCTTTCATAATTTCTGGTGAGAAGTTTGGTGTAATTTTGATAAGTCTGTCTTTCTATATTACTTGACATTTTTCCCATACTGCTTTTAATATTCTTTCTTTGTTTAGTGTATTTGGTGTTTTAATTATTATTTGACACGAGGAATTCTTTTCTGGTCCAGTCTATTTGGAGTTCTATAGGATTCTTGTAAGTTTATGGCCATCTCTCTTTTTTTTTTTTTTCGATTAGGGAAATTTTTTTTCTATAATTTTGTTGAAGATATTTACTGGCCCTTTAAGTTGAAAGTCTTCATTCTCATCTATACCTATTATCCTTAGGTTTGGTATTCTTATTGTGTCCTGGAGTTCCTGGATGTTTTTGGTTAAGACCTTTTTGCATTTTGCATTTTCTTTAACTGTTGTGTCAAAGTTTTCTATGGTATGTTCTGCACCTGAGATTCTCTCTTCTATCTCTTGTATTCTGTTGGTGATGCTTGCATCTATATAACTCCTGATCTCTTTCCTAGGTTTTCTAACTACAGGGTTGTCTGCCTTTGTGATTTTTTTTTTTTATTGTTTCTCTTTCCATTTTTAGATCTTGAATGGTTTTGCTCATTTTCTTTGCCTGTTTGATTGTGTTTTCCTGTAATTCTTTAAGGGGTTTTTGTGTTTCTCTTTAAGGGCTTCTAGCTGTTTACCCTTTGTTCTCCTGTATTTCTTTAAGGGAGTTATCTATGTCCTTCTTAAAATCCTCTATCACCATCATGAGAAGTGTTTTTAGATCTGAATCTTGCTTTTCCAGTGTGATGCTGTATCTAGGACTTGCTATGGTGGGAAAAATAGGTTCTCATGATGCCAAGTAATGTTGGTCTCTGTTGCTTATGTTCTTATACTTGCCTCCCACTATCTGATTATCTCTACTGCTACCTGCCCTTACTGACTAGAGCCTGTCCCTGTTCTTCCTGTGATCCTGCTTATGTCACAACTCCTAAGAGTTCAGCTGTTTCTGTGATCCTGTGATCCTGTGATCCTGTGATCCTGTGATCCTGTGATCGTGAGATCCTGCATGTGTCAGAGTTCCTGGAAGTCAAACTGCCTTTAGGACTCTGAGATCCTAGTGTGACCAAGATCCTGTGATCCTGTGGTCCTGGGCAACTTAGAATGCCTGGGAGTGGAGGAGCTTCTGGGGTGCGGAATTAGCACCCAATGTCTCTGCTCAGCCAACTCTGATCCTATGATCCTGAGTGTGTTAAAGCAGCTATAAGTGGAGCTTCTTCTGTGTGTTGTGAGACTGGCTGCGGAGTTTACATCCAAGGTCTGTTCAGGTACTTGGGCCACTGGTCAGGTGGAGTTCCTAGGTGTCTGGGTCCCACTGGCCCCAGAGACTCCTGGTGTTGGGGCAGATGTTGTGTTGTTCTTACCTCTGATCCTATCATCTTGGGCATGTTAGAGTGCTTAGGAGTGGAGTTTCCTCTGGGTGTTGTGGGACTGGCTGCAGAGTTTGTACCCAAGCTCTGCTCAGGGCACCAGCCCAGACCGGAAAGAATCCATGCCACTGGTCAGGTGGAGTTCCTGGGAGCCCAAGTCCCTGTTTCAGATAGTCTCTTTCCATATATTATATTTGCCCTTAAGAACAATACCCATGGAAGGCCCTTTGTATTTTGTGTGAGTCAATGCCAGGATGAAAATCCTATGAGCTACTTGGAATTTATTTTCATCAACAGCTAATTTAATACTTAATATAATTCATCAGATATGTCACTGAGAGAAAGTGAACCCCAAAGTTTTATTCAGAGAGAATGTTATTTAGCATAAAGTAAATGGGTGGGTGCCAATTTCTTTTACTAAAGCAGACAGGCTTATTTTCTTCACATGATTTCAGAATGTCAAGTTTACCAGCAACTGAATGGTTGAGAAGTAGCTAAAGAAGTATTCAACATCCTTAGTAATCAGGGAAATGCAAATCAAGCAACTCTGGAATTCTGCCTTATACCAGTCAGAATGGCTAAGATCAAAAACTCAGGGGACAGCAGATGAAGGTGAGGATCTGGAGAAGGAAGAGAACTCCTCCACTGTGTGTGGGATTGCAAGCTTGTACAACCACTGTGGAAATCAGTCTGGTAGTTACTCAGAAAACTGGACACACTGCTACCTGATGGCCCAGCTATTCCACTCCTGGGCATATACCCAAAAGATGTTCCAACCTATAACAAAGACAAAAGATCCACTATTTTTATAGCAGTCTTATTATAATAATCAGAAGCTAGAAAGAACCTAGATGATGTCCTTCAACAGAATAATGGATACAGAAATTGTGATAGTTACACAACTCAGCTATTAAAAACAATGACTTCATGACATTCTTAGGCAAATGGATGGCATTCGAAAATATCATCCTGAACAAGTTAACCCATTCACAAAAGAACACACATGATATGCACTCACTGATAAGTGGATAATAACCCAAAAGCCAAGATACAAGTCATAGACCACATGAAGATAAAGAAGAAGGAAGACCAAAGAGTGGATGTGTCAGACCTTCTTAGAAGGCAAAACAAAATACTCAAGGGAGGAAATACAGAGACAAACTGTGGAGCAGAGACTGAAGGAAAGGCCATTCCAAGACTGCCCCACCTGGGTATCTTTCCAACATACAATCACCAAACCCAGATACATTAGCAGATGCCAAGAAGTGCTTGCTGACAGGTCCCTGATATAGCTGTCCCCTGAGAGGCTATGCCAGAGCCTGACAAATACAGAGGCAGATGCTTGCAGCCAGCCATTGGAATGAGTATGAGATCCCCAATGTAGGAGTTAGAGAAAGGACTCTAGGAACTGAAGAGAATTGCAACCCCAAAGGAAGAACAATAATATCAACCACATGTCAAATAAACTTACCTATTATTATCACTGAATTTAGAGTTTGTTATTTTTTATTCACTTTCATATCTCAGTTTCCTGACTAGATGCTACAGATAGGCTGCAATATGACCCAAGACATAGTATCAGTGACATTGTTTATATCCAGAGAGAAATAATCTTTCTTATAAGCAAGTCTTCTGACCTGCCCTCTATTTCCTTTTCTTTCCATTCTAAAAAGTATGGAATTATTTTGGTTCTACAAAATTTCCTGAGAAATGAAAACTTAATGAAGCTTTCCATCTGGCAGGATAACACTTTGAACTCTCAGGCTACAGAACATATTTTGTTTCTGCGCACACTTTATTTATTGTTGCCATTTATACTTTGCTATTGATAATGATAGCATTAGCCATGTGAAACTTATTATTTCATACAATAAGAACAAATAAGAGAAGGAAATGACTTTAGCTCAGGGGCAAGGAGGGGTTCTTGTGTTTCCTTATAACATAGAGGAAAGCAAATGGCACTTACATTATTGAATCCAACCTGGGAGGTGTTTCCCTTGATTTTGTTATTTGTATCATTTCAGAACATCACTTGTCAAGCAACCCTATGACTTAGATGTAAGTTAGGCATTTTAGAATTCTAAAGGACAGAAGAAATGGTGAATTGCCACACAGCACTAAAGAAAATAATCCAATATCTTTACCAACAAATATTTTCTTAATAAATCATTGGGGTGCTTATAATTTAAACTCATTTTACAATTATCAATCTAATTCCTGGGTCAGAAGAAATCTTAATAGTTTATGACCCTTAGTGTTACATAGGGAGTAAGCATCAAAATATATAAAGGAGATGAAGTAAAATTAATTTTTACTTTTTAATCTTTCCAGGTGTGTGGGGTGGGGGTAGTAGCATTAAAGGCTTCTTTCCAAGAGTAACAAAATGTGTGCCAAAAAAGTGAAAATAAAATTTACAGGGTTGTGGAAAAACTAAACCTGTTTCAGACTCACTTTTGCATACAAGGTATGACTTGAGAGCGGACTCTTACACTGTATTCCCTCTAGTGGAACAGCCATTATCACTCATGGAAACCCTTGATTTACAGCAGATAGGAGGTGACTTGTGAACTTTAGGCAGCAGGTCAACATCTAGCTAAGTGGTCCATTACTCCGACAGCCTGAAGGCAGACTCTCAATAGCAACTACTAGAAAACACAGCTTGTTGATGATCTGAGTAGATCCTCTATCTTCAGTGTTCATTTTTTTTAAAACTGTTGAATATATTAAGTATCCCTCAAAGAGTTCAATGTATAAATATTTCAATGTAGCAATTACAGGGTTAACCTTAAAATTCTGACCTTCAAATCTTCAAAATGATCATGGATTTGAAATATTGAGTTAAAATTTTATAAAATTTTTTGAGTTATTTTATTCTTATTTCTGCTTAATTGATCACAAAAAAAAACTGGAAAGAATGTTTATTTGAGGGATGTGGCATCACCTTTCAAGTGTTTGCAAATTTTACCTTCTCAGAAATTATATTCTTAGATTTGGTGATTCAATATTTCTCTCCTTTTCTGAATCATTAATTTCTGCCCTATTATTTTTTGTTTATTCACATTTATTGAATTCAGTTTCATTTGTTTTTCCAAGTTTTTGACTTGCACCACCAAATCATTTATGTGTACTTTTATTGATATTTGCTGGCTATTAGAACTATAAATTTCTCTCACAGGACTTACTTTGAGTTCTAGAAAAAGAAGAAGATGGCCAAAATCAACAGAATCATGGGTGAGCAGGAAACGTTTCAACTGTCACTAAAGAAATCCAAAATATTATAATGAAATTCTGTAAAAGCCAATGTTCTATTATGTTAGAGAACATAAAATAATTTAATGAATTTCTACTTCCTCCAAACCTCCAAAATTTGACTAAGAAGGGATCAACAACATAAACAGACCCATGACCAATAAGGAGACTGAAAGAGTAATGAAAGCCTTTGACTAAATAAAACCAGGTAGATTCATTACAGAATTCAAAATGCTAGAAAATCAGGATGTTCTTAGGCAGCCTAAAGAAATTAGATCTATATCTAGTACTCTGCCCAAAATAAACTTCAAACAGATCTTAATCCTCAGTGTGAAACATGAAATGTTGAATGTGCTGGATGAAACTGTAGTTTGATAGTATTTTAAGCACATACTTATTATTCAACTCAGTATCTCTTTTTTTTTTTTTTTTTTTTGTGGCATCTGTAAGTAGGTCTGTGAATAAGTAAACCAGAAGTGAATAATAATGAAAAAAATAATGAAATATAAATGCATATAAAACAAGATATTTCTGTAGAAAAACTATGATTAAAATTCCCATCACATGGCCAAGCACCAATCCCTGACACTATTAAGGATACCCTGTGAGTTAGTTAGGGTTTTACTGCTGTGAACAGACACCATGACCAAGGCAATTCTTATAAAAACAATATTTATTTGGGACTGGCTTACAGGTTCAGAGGTTCAGTCCATTCTCATCAAAATGGGAGCATGGCAGCATCCAGGCAGGCATAGCACAGGTAGAGCTGAGAGTTCTAGGTCTTCATCTGAAGGCTGCTAGTGGAAGACTGACTTCCAGGCAACTAGGGTGAAGGTCTTAAGCCCACACCCACAGTGACACACCTACTGCAACCAGGTCACACCTATTCCAACAAGGCCACACGTCCAAATGGTGCCACCCCTTGGTCCAAGAATATACAAATCATCACATTCTACTCCCTGGCCCCAAATAGGCTTGTTCAAACACATAAGTCTATGGAAGCCATACATAAACATAATAAAAAAGTACATTTAGTCCAACTTCCAAAATCCCCATAGTTTATAGAAGTCTCAGCAAAGTTAAAAGTTCAAAATCCATAGTCTCTTTTGAGACTCACCCTATCACTTAACTGTACTCTCCAAGACAAGACAATCAGCTGAGCAAACTCCAAAATTCTCCATGTCTGATGTCAAAGTGGCTTTTAGATCTCCACTTCTTTTTCATCTTTGTTGACTGCAACAAACTTCTTTTTCCTGGGATCGTTCCACTCCCTGTTAGCAGCTTTCCTCAGCAGGTATCCCACGGCTTTGGCATCTCTAACATTTTTAGGTCTCCATGGCAAGTTCAATGTTACGGCTTCTTCTTTCAAAGTCTGGGATCCACACATGATCTTCTGGGCTCCTCCAAAGGGTTGGCAATACTTCTCCAGCTTTGCCCTCTGTAGTACTCTAAGCTCAGGTTGATCCACTTCACTGCTGTTGCTGTTCTTGGTGATTATCCCATGGTATTGACATCTCCAATACACTGGGGTGGGTCTTGCACTGCAACTAGGCTTCACTGATAGCCACTCATAGGCTCTCTTCATGGTCCCAAGTCTCAACTACTTTGCCTGACCCCTTCAGTCCTGGGCTGTCAATTGCAACTGAGGCTGCATCTTCACCAATGGCCTTCCATGGCCTCTCACAGTACCAAGACTCTTCTGCTCTTCATGACCCCTTCATGCCTTCAAAACCAGTACAATCTTACACATGACTCTTACACATTACCAAGTATAGCTGCAGCATAAGGTACAACCTTGGCTATCTCTGGAATGCAGCTTCTTTGTGCTCTCAGATAGCACTTCCCAGAAGATTTCACCTCAGTGATACTGATCTCTTCTGAATCACCACTAATTTCTTAGCTCCAGCTAACCAGCATCAATTGTTCCAGTAGTCCCTTTTATTCTGGACTCTGAATCCAGAGTCACATGGCTAAAGCTGCCAAATTCTGCTGCTTGCTGGGACTGGACTGTGGGCCCCTTGTTTTATTACATTCTCACTTTCTATTTTCCAGTTCCTTCACTGCCTAAGATTGGCTGTCCTGGAACTTGCTCTATAGACTGACTTTGAACTGAGAAATCTGCAGGCCTATTTCCTAAGCACTGGGATTAAAGGCGTGGGCCACCAAACCTGGATTTAAGATTTTCTTTACCTAGAACTTGCTCTGTATCAGGCTGGCTTTGAACTCAGAGATCTGCTTGTCTCTGTCTCCTGGGATTAAAGGTGTGCACCACCATTCCTGGACCTAAGATTTTTATGGCCACTATTCCTCAAAATTGGAATCAAAAGCCTCAAGATCTAGATCATAGTTCTGCTCTCTATTTCTGGGTTGTAGTTCATTTCAGATTAAAATTCCAAATGAGAACAATAACCAAGTCCGTTGTTCAACTGCAAAAGCATAAACAATAAGCTTAGCAGAGTGGGACCTTGCTTCCAGGTCAGAAACTTATATCTCCCAGCCTCCAGATTAGGGTCAATGGTGATCCTCCAATTCTCGATTATAGTTCATTCCAGATATAGTCAAGTTGACTACCAGGATTAGCCACCCCACTCTGTTATGCTTGCAGAAAGGGTCTGGCATGGCTATCCGCTGAGAAGCTCCAGCCAGCAGGTCACTCAGACAGATGCAGATAGCCAAAGATAAACAGTGGGTGGGTGGAGCTTACAGACTCTTATGGAAGAATGGGAGGAAGGATTGAGGCCTCTAAGTAGATAGGAACTCCTCAGGAAGAACAACAGAGTGAACTGAACTGGACCCTTGGAGCTCTCAGAGGTTAAACCACTAACCAAAGAGCATATACAAGGTGCCAGACCTAGGCCTTCCCGCTCAGAGGTAGCAGATGTGTATCTTGGTCTTCATGTAGGCCCTGAATAACTGGAGCAGGTGCTATTCCAAAGCTATGGCTTGTATACGGGACATGTCCTTCTAGCTGGATTCCCTATCTGGCCTCAGTGGGAGAGGATGTACCTAGCTTCACAGAGACTTGATTTGCTAGGGTGGGGGGATACCCAGGGGGCCCCCACCTGCTCAGAGGAGAAAGAGAGGAGGAATGGGGAGAAGGATTGTGAGAAGGGGTGACTGGGAGGGGCACAGTGAATGGGATGTATAATGAATACGTAAAATAATAAATAAATAAATAAATAAATAAATAAATAAATAAATAAATAAATATTACTTAGTAAGGGGAAATACAAAAAGTAAATTTAAAATGTAAAAATGGAGTATGGAATTTAAAGTTCAGTGCGAAGGATAAGTATGGCATAGTCACTAGGAAGTGGGACTGTTTGTAAGGATAGGAGGAATGATCACATTGAGGAAGTCTGTCACTGGGATTGTGTTTTAGGGTTTCAAATATCCTATTTCAAATGCAGAATTCTCAGCTACATCTCCAGTACCATGTCTGCCTGTACTCTTCCATGTTTCCCTCCATGATGATAACAGACTAAACCTCTGAAACTATAAGCAAGCCCGAGTTAAATACTTTGATATAGGAAAAGAGTTATCACAGTCATGTTGTCTTTTCACAACAATAGAACACTAAGATATATGGACACTAAGATATATGGAATTGGTGAGGAGAGAGAGAGAGAGAGAGAGAGAGAGAGAGAGAGAGAGAGAGAGAGAGAGAGAATTTTGTTTGGGTAGGAAGCTGATATAGGAGGAGTTAAGGGAGAGGAGTGAATATGATCCAAACCCATTATATGAAATGGATGGAACTAGAATATATCACCTTGAGTGAAGTAAGCCAGAGCCAAAAGGACACGCATGGTATGTACTCCCTGATAAGTGGATATTAGCCATAAAGTAGAGGATACCCACAATATACTCCACAGACCCAGAGAACTTAAACAAACACAAACAAGGCACAAGTGAGGATGTTTGAATCTCATTTGAATGGGACTAAATAGACAAAGGAGGCAGAGGGGAGGAAGGAATTGAGCGAGAGAGGACAGGTGGAGGAGAATGCGGGATCAGGATCAGGTGTTGGGAGAAACACGAGAGAGGACAAGATGGCTATTTGAATGAAGAGCAATCTTCAATTTCCAGGGGTAGGTGGGTGGGTGGGGGAATCACTAGGAAGTACCAGACACCTCTCAGGGCTCAATGCAGGTGACCTTTGCTGAGACTCATAGCAGTAGGGAGGAACCTTAAGAGGCCACCTCTTGTAACCAGACAGGATCCCCAGAGGAGGAATAAGGAGGCCAACCTACCCACAAACTTTAACTCCCAATTTGTACTGTCTAAAAGAAATGGAGAGACAAAGGTGGATCAGAGACTGAAGGAATGGCCAACCAATAACCAGCCTAAGTTGAGACCCATGCCAGGGGAAGCACCAGTCCCTGATACTATTAATTACAGTCTGCTTTGTCTAGCCTAACTCTCCTCTGAGACGCTCTGCCCAGCAGCTGACTGAAACAGGTGCAGATACCCGGAGGCACACATAGGATAGAGCTCAGGACTCTTATGGAAGAATTGGGGTAAGGATTGAGGGCCCTGAAGAGGATAGCCAGTCCACAGGAATACCACCAGAGTCAACTAACCTGGACCTAGGAGGCTCTCAGGGTCAGCTACCAACCAAAGAGCAGACAGAGGATAGACGGAGCCCACCTTCTCATTCCTGCCCCACGCACATATGTTGCTGATGTGGAGCTCAGTCTCACTGCAGGTCCCCCAATATCAGGAGAGAGGGCTGTCCCTAAAGCAGTTGCCTGTCTGTGGGGTCCATTCCCCAAATGGGCTGCCTTGTCTGGCCTCAGTGGATGCATCTCACCTTACACAGATTTGATGTACCAGAGTGAGCTATACCAAATGTGGTAGCCCACCCACTCAGAAGAGAAGGGGATGAGAATGAAGGAGAGGCTCTGTGAGGGAGAACCAGGTAGGGGCAGCAACAAGGATATAAAATGAATAAATAAATAACCTCCCCACCGAGCTCTAGGGACTAAATCACCAACCGAAGAATACACATGGAGGGAGCCATGGTTCCAGCTGGATATGTATCAGAGGATGGCAAGGCATCAATGGAAGGGGAGGCCATTGGTTTTGAGAAGGCTTGATGTCCCAGCATAGGAGAATGTTAGGGGGGTAAAGTGGGGGTGGGTGGGTAGTTGAGGGAGTACCCCCATAGAAGCAGGGGAGAGGGGATAGGATAGAGGGTTTGTAGAAGCAAAACTAGGAAGTGGGATATCATTGGAAGTGTAAATAAATAAAACAATCGCTATTAATGAAAGAATATATAAATAATAAATAAATAAATAAAATAGTAGATGAGTGCTCTGAATGAAAATGAATTATTGAAGATCAGCCTTCATCTGTGATGATCTGATAGGATGCATCTGATAATTTCAATATTTTTGTATCTGTTGAGACCTGTTTTTTAACCAAGTATATGATCAATTTTGAAGAAGTTACCCTGAAGTGCTGAGAAGACTGTATATCCTTCTGTTTTAGGATGAAATGTTTTATAGATATCTGTTAAATACATTTGTTTCATAATTTATGTTAGTTTCAAAGTGTCTCTGTTTAGTTTCTGTTTCTAGGATCTGTCCATTGAGGAGAGTAGCAGGGTGAAGTCTCCCACTATTATTGTATGAGGTGCAATGTGTGCTTTGAGCTTTACTCGAGTTTCCTTAATGAATGTGGAAGCCCTTGCATTTGGAGCATAGATATTCAGAATTGAGAGTTCATCTTGGAAGAGTTTACCTTTGATAAGTATGAAGTGCCCTTCCTTGTTTTTTTTGATAACTTTGGGTTGGAAGTCGATTTTATTTGATATTAGAATGGCTACTCCAGCATGTTTCTTCAGACCCTTTGATTGGAAAATTGTTTTCCAGACTTTTACTGTAAGGTTGTGTCTGTCTTTGTCCCTGAGGTGGATTTCCTGTATGCAGCTAAAGGTTGAGTCCTATTTGTGTAGCCAGTCTGTTAGTCAATGTATTTTTATTAGGGCATTGAATCCATTTATATTAAGAGATATTATGGAAAAGTAAATGTTCCTTCCTGTTATTTTTGTTGTTATAGTTGGGATTCTGTTCTTGAAGTTTTCTTCTTTTAGGTTTGTTGAAGGATTAATTTCTTGCTTTTTCTAGGGCATCATTTCCCTCCTTGTGTTNGAGTTTTCCCTTTATTATCCTTTGAAGGGCAGGATTCATGGATAGATATTGCGTGAATTTTGTTTTGTCTTCAATAACAACATAAATAATAGAAAGCCAATATTCATGTGGAAGCTGAACAATTCTCTACTCAATGATAACTTGGTCAAGGAAGAAATAAAGAAATTAAAGACTATATAGAGTTTAATGAAAATGAATCCACAACATACCTAAACTTATGGAACACAATGAAAGCAGTCCTAAGAGGAAAACTTATAGCTCTGAGTGCCTCCAAAAAGAAACTAGAGAGAGCATACACTAGCAGCTTGACAGCACACCTAAAAGCTCTGGAACAAAAGGAATCAAATTCACTCAAGAGGAGTAGATGGTAGGAAATAAACTCAGGGCTAAAATCAACCAAGTGGAAACAAAAAGAACTATACAAAGAATCAACCAAACCAGGAGCTGTTTTTTTGAGAAAATCAACAAATTACATAAACCCTTAGCCAGACTAACTAGAGCGCACAAAATCAGAAAGGAATAACAAAATCAGAAAGGAAAAGGGAGACATAACAACAGAATCTGAGGAAATCCAAAACATCATCAGATCCTAGTATGAAAGGCTACATGCCACCAAAACTGGAAAACCTGGATGAAATGGACAAATTTCTAGACAGATACCAGTTACCAAAGTTAAATCAGGATCAGATTAGCGATCTAAACAATCCCATGTCCCCTAAAGAAATAGAAGCAGTCATTTTTTTCAGTTTCTTTTTTTAATAATTTTATTAGATATTTTCTTCATTTACATTTAAAATGCTATCCCGGATGTCCCCTAAACCCTCCCCCTGCCGTGGTCCCCTACCCACACACTCCCACTTCTTGGCCCTGGCGTTCCCCTGTATGGGGCATGGAAAGTTTGCAAGACCAAGGGGCCTCTCTTCGCAATAATGGCCGACTAGGCCATCTTCTGCTATATATGCAGCTAGAGAAATGAGCCCTGGGGGTACTAATTAGTTCATATTGATGATCCACTTATAGGGTTGCAGACCCCTTCAGCTCCTTAGGTAATTTCTCTAGCTCCTCCATTGGGGGCCCTGTGTTCCATCCTATAGATGAC
>NC_034596.1:91449362-91467957 GCF_900095145.1 Mus pahari
AAATCAGAAAGAAGAAGTCAAAATATCACTATTTTCAGATGATATGATAGTATATAATAGTGACCCAAAAAATTCCACCAGAGAACTCCTAAACCTTATAAACAGCTTCAGTGCAGTAGCTGGATATATAATTAACTCAAACAAATCAGTGGCCTTTCCCTACAAGAAGGATTAAACAGGCAGAGAAAGAAATTAGGGAAACAATACCCTTCACAATAGTCAGGAATAATATAAAATACCTTGGTGTGACTCTAACTAAGGAAGTAAAAGATCTGTATGATAAGAACTTCAAATCCCTAAAGAAAGAAACTGAAGACCTCAGAAGATGGAAAGATCTCCCATGCTCATGGATTGGCAGGATTAATATAGTCAAAATAGCTATCCTGCTGAAAGCTATCTACAGGTTTAATGCAATCCCCATCAATATTCCAACTCAATTCTTCAATGAATTAGAAAGGGCAATTTGCAAAATTCATCTGGAATAACAAAAAAACCTACGATATCAAAAACTATTCTCAACAATAAAAGAAACTCTGGTGGAGTCACCATGCCTGACCTCAAGCTGTACTACAGAGCAATTGTGAAAAAAAAAAAAAAAAGCATGGTACTGGTACAGAAACAGATAGGTAGATCAAAGGAATAGAACTGAAGACCCAGAAATGAACCCACATACCTATGGTCACTTGATCTTTGACAAAGGAGCTAAAACCATCCAGTGGGAAAAAGACAGCAATTTCAACAAATGGTGCCAGCTCAACTTGCAGTTATCAAGAATGTGAATTGATCCATTTTTATCTCCTTGTACAAATCTCAAGTCTGAGTGCACCAAGGAACTCCAAATAAAACCAGAGACACTGAAAAGTAGGGGGCAGTGAGTGCGGAAAAGCCTCAAAGGGCACAGGGGAAAAGTTCCTGAACAGAATAGCAATGGCTTGTGCTTGCTGTAAGATTGAGAATTGACAAATGGGACCTCAAAAAATTGCAAATCTTCTGTAAGGCAAAAGACACTGTCAATAAGACAAAAAGGCCACCAACAGATTGGGAAAGAATCTTTACCAATCCTAAATCTGATAGGAGACTAATATCCAATATATACAAAGAACTCAAGAAGCTGGACTCCAGAAATTCAAATAACACCATTAAAGCATGGGGTACAGAGCTAAACAAAGAATTCTCAACTGAGGAATACTGAATGGCTGAGAAGCACCTGAAAAAATGTTCAACATACTTAATCATCAGGGAAATGCAAATCAAAACAAACCTGAGATTTCACCTCACAACAGTCAGAATGGCTAAGATTAAAAATTCAGGTGACAGCAGATGCTGGCAAGGATGTTGAGAAAGAGGAATACTCTTCCATTGCTGGTGGGATTGCAAGCTGGTACAACCACTCTGGAAATAAGTCTGGTGGTTCCTCAGAAAATTGGACATACTACTACTGGAAGATCCAGCAATACCTCTCCTGGGTATATACCCAGAAGACGCTCCAACATCTAATAAAGGCACATGTTCCACTATGTTCATAGCAGCCTTATTTATAATACCCAGAAGCTAGAAAGAACCCAGATGTTCTTCAACAGAAGAATGGATACAGAAAATTTGGTACATTTACACAATGGAGTACTACTCAGCTATTAAAAACAATGTATTTATGAAATTCTTAGGCAAATGGATGCATCTGGAGGCTATCATCCTGAGTGAGATAACCCAATCACAAAAGAACACACATGATATGCATGCACTCACTGATAAGTGGATCTTAGCCTGGAAACTTAGAATACCCAAGATACAATTTGCAAAACACATGAAACTCAAGAAGAAGTAAGACCAAAGTGTGGATACTTTGTTCCTTGTAAGAATGGGGGACAAAATACCCATGGAAGGAATTACAGAGACAAATTTGGAGTAGAGGCTGAAGGAATGACCATCTAGTAACTGCACCACTTGGGGATCCACCCCATAAACAACTACCAAACCCAGTCACTAGGCATATGCCAACAAGAGTCTGCTGATACAGCTGTCTCCTGCGAGGCTCTGCCAGTGCCCTGCAAATAAAGAAGTGGATGCTCAAAGTCATTCATTGGATGGAGCACAAGGTCCCCGATGGAGGAGCTAGAGAAAGTACCCAAGGAGCTAAAGGGGTCTGCAACCCTATAGGAGGAACAACAATATGAACTAACCAGTTTCCCCCAGAGCTTGTGTCTCTAGTTGCATATGTAGCAGAGGATGGCCTAGTAGGCCATCGATGGAGAGGCCCTTGGTCTTGCGAGGACTATATGACTCAGTACAGGGGAATTCCATGGCCAGGAAGCAGGAGTAGGAGGGTATAGGGGACTTTCAGATAGCATTTGAAATGTAAATGAAGACAATATCTAATAAAAAATAAATAAAATAAAACATTTTTAAAAAAAGAAAATGATTTGTAAGGAAAAAGAAAAATAACTTTCAATCTTACAATACACAAAATGAAATATTGGACTCAATTTTGAACCCATAAATCAAAATTTTGTTTGAATATAACCACATTTTTAATTCTATACATATTTTATAGCTTTTCCCTAATCCAGAATACAGAGGTGAATAGTTAAAATAGTTACTACTCTTTAGAAGAGCTTGCTACTCTTTTCAAGAATTTTTTTCTTTTAAGCTGTTAGGATATATATTAGTGTATATAATATATACACTAATATTTAATTTAAATTTAATTTGAGTATTTGAGAATTTTTAGCTTGAAAATTATATTGAGTGTAAATAAGATTACTTTAATTTTTTGTGTATAAACTTTTGTAGTAAAGTAATGTTTTTGAACTTTACTTTTTAAAAAAATATTACACACTTAGAAAACAGTCTAATTATTGATTGTTCAAAGATTATTATAAAATCACAAACGTTGCACTTTTCCATAGTATTTGTTTTTTCTGTTTACTAACGGTTATTAAAAGGAATAGACCACTTTTTATGTATATGCTATAACCATGTGATTTTATATGGCTATTAATGTGATAAACATTGTTCAATTTATCATGTCTAAATTTCCTTGAAATGTTGAAATAAATTTTTTGAATATGATAAATTACATGCAAATTTAGAAGTTGGTACATGTGAAGGAATATAAAGTATAGATTTTCAGGCACTATGTATATGCATGAAGTTATATATCAAGCTCCTTTTATGTATAATTTTGCATAGTTTTAAGTTCAAAAATTCATTAGCTTCACAAAATGAGCATTACATTTGTTATATATTTTCCTTATTCTGGGGAATAAGCAATATAGCTTAGAATTAATTTTCCTTGGAAATTATTGTAAATCATATAGAAAGGTCATTGGTATCAAATTTGGAAGAAAACTAGCTTATTTACGTACTGACCGTTTTATCTTCTAAATAAAGCAGCTTTTTTGAAGTTTCTGTTTCATGTTTCCTTATATTTTGACTGAATCTTAATGAATTTTATTTTCTATAGCTATGGATTTTTCTCCATTTTTGAAAGGATTCACAGATGTTTGTACATAGCACTATCATCTTCACAAGCAGTTGAATTTTACCTTCCTCGCAAGTAACTTGTATTGAAATAATCTTTCATGTCATCACTTCTTTTACTTTAAATTGATTTTGTCTTTTAAATACTCCCTGGGCTTTCATTTGTGTCCTTAGTGTATATGCACTACTAGTGTATATTAGTGTATATTATAAGTGTATATTATTTCTTAGAGTAGAATGTCAAGCTCTCTCACACTGCATGTATCCCCGCACCCATTGTGGCCCTCCAAACTCACATTGAGTGTTTTGGTACAATATATTGACATTTATTCATTATGACACAACAGTTTTACTTCCCAAAAGATACACTTTCTTCTGTCTGTTTCTATTTCCTTTTGTGATAGCCACTGAGAACCTCACATATTTTTTCTACAACTATAGTTTTATATTTTCCAAATGCCATAGAATTAAAATAACAATGTTTAGAATTTTCAGATTAGCATCTGACTCTTAGGATATTTATTTAATTCTTTCCCTTATATTATACCTTTTTACTCATTTCTTACTAATACCGAGTAACATTCTATTGTCTAACTGTAGGATATAATATCTACTCACTTTCCTAATGGCATCTTAATTATTCCAAGTCTTAGCAATTATAAACAAAGTTTCTTTAAACATATTTGTAGAGCTTATATGTTATAGATATATCTTTATTGAAGTGTACGTCTTTTGTCTACTTTTTAATTTGGTTGTTTATTCTTTTCATATGGATACTACAATCATTCACAGAGGTGAACTTAGCAAAGTGACTATCACCTCTACTCTTCTAGGGGCTAAAACTCTGGATCCAAGTTCATCATTAAGCAGGCAATGTTTTGATCTCCCCTTTAGTTCCTCTGAGATTTACGTATTTGGCATGCAGTCAAAAACACCACACTCTTCTTGGCCTTACATTTAATGATGTATACATAAAGTGAGAAAAGTACTTTAGTTTCTGTATCATTTTTTTCATTCCTGACATTTATACTACATTGAATATAATGGCACACACTCCATTATAGCTCAAAGAGAAGAAAATTTAAAGATGCTTAAAAGTCTTCAAGGGGGAATGAAAGAGAAAATGCACAGCAGGCAACTTGCATTTGGGGCAGGTTAAAGGTTAGTTTTAAGTAGTTAAGACTATTCAACTAATAGAATGAAAGCATATGACATTCATTATTTTTTAGCAATATACACTATTCAGAAAAGTCAGTTTAATCCCAACTACAGAATGTCTTAGGAGAAAAATGTCAGTTCTACAATTTCCATGCTGGCATAAACTACATCTATCACTTAAAGGCAATCATTCAGAGGGATAGCTCAGTGGGTCATATTTCTTGTCTTGAAAATCAGGGAACCTGGATCCCAATTAAAGGTAGAGAGAGCCATCTCCATACTGCTGTCTACTGACATCTACACATGTGCTATGGCATGTGATGCCCTCCACAGCACACGCCCCCCAAACATAGTAAACAAGTACAACTTTAAAACAATTGTTTATATTGATACAAACCATATTCATGTAGCCTGAAGATCTAGCTGTTCAAGTCAATGTGCTTGGATAATGCAGAGGTACTCAGGTTTCATATGGATGTAACGTTTTTGTTCATTTTTACTTTGTTCTGAGCACAGAATTTTTAGTTCCAGCTTCTGTTTATTTTGAAACTTAGTATTCTTATCATACATAATTGAAGTGTAAATGTCACCATGCTTCTTTAAAAACAAATACCAATTAACGAAAGAAATGCTGGCATTGGGCAAAGGCTCACTTCATTTATTATAACATGGTCTGACCTTTTCATTATTTTGGTGGTAATTATTCTGTTTCGGCAACCAACAGAAACTCAGACAGATTACTTGATATAGTTCTCTAACTTGACTCAAACTTTATACTTTCCTTTTCCTTGTAAAATGCTATGGTGAATTTCTTACCTAAATTTGTAAGCCTTCATTCATTAACAGCCAATGAATTACTCAGATAACTTTGGTTTTTATGATATTGTGTTGTGGGAACTTTTGTTTCTTCTGATGTGTGGTGTCCCCAGGGACTCTTTAACAGTAAAGATCTATCCAATCATCTTTATTTTCTGCTCCTCAACTTGTAATATGTAACAGATTTCTATTCATATGGAATAAAGTCAAAGAGTAAGAAAGCTTTGATCTTTAATTTGGGAACTAATGTTTAGATAAATCTTGGAAATAGCAAAGACTTTTTAAATTGTCTTTTTATTCTTTGGTGAAATATTTTGCTTCCAGATTTAAATTTTTCAAACATTTTTGATGATTTATTTCTAAGCTTAATAATGCATCATTCTTTTGTGTGATTTCCAGGGAATCTAGGCAGCACACTGCACCATTAAAAGGAGCAAAATGAACAAACATGAAGCTGTTTCCCTCTGAGAAGCAAGTTACTCTGTCATTTGGAGATGTAGAAAAATTATTGTTTTAATTTGATTTTCTGATTTGACAATCATTTTTGTTTGTTTTCATTTAGTTTTTAGTTTAGTTTAATTTTGTTTTGTTTCTGAGAGAGAGCTTCTCAGTCTGCTTATTCTGGAATTAGCTCTCTAGACCAAGCTGGCCTTCATCTCACAGAAATCCACCAGCCTCTGCTGGGACTGAAGGGATGTGCTACCAGTCTTGGCCCTAATAAGCCCTAATAACCATTTTAAGAGGTTCTCCACATGGGATCAGACTAGATTTTTGATTAGGAAGAAACTTAATCAACAATAACTGGTGATTTCTGTATCTTCTTTAAAAAATATTTTAAAAGAAATGACACATAGGTACTCCTCTGTAGCCACATAAAATAACATATTATGGGGGAAGAACTCTGCAAGGCTAGACCGAGGGGCTAATATTTGGGATGTAAATAATTAATTTTAATTATTTACATCCCAAATATTTATTAGGAGTAATTATTTACTCCTCTGTAGCCACATAAAATAACATATTATGGGGGAAGAACTCTGCAAGGCTAGACTGAGGGGCTAATATTTGGGATGTAAATTAATTTTTTTTAATTAAAAAATTATATAACTATACTGAAAAGAATAACTATACTGACAGAACAACTCAATATTTTTAATGAGTAGTAATATATTAAAATTGAAAGGTATATTTATTTTAAATAAATGATCACAGAGTATTGCATTAGTTCATATGTGTTATGTGTTGCATATAAGACATGCATACACTGGTATATGTAGACTTTATGGAAGAAGAATGAGTCAGAAAAATGTGTAAAATTAGAGATTTTTGCTTAAAATTGTAGGAGCCACCCTGTAAGTTATAATTATTTCATCATTTAGGGAAAACATTGGGTCACTATATTGTTTTGAAACACAGATGTGGTTTGAGATAGGCCAGAGCTCCCCAACCATGGATCAAAACAGGCTTCTCTCTTTCCGATTACAAATTAGTGATAGCCCTCCTATGTAAAGCCTCATGGCTAGTTAAAACAATTGAAATAATTGTACAAATTTTTTCCACAATTTATTCCATATACATATATATACATATATATTACATGTACTCACATATTACACACATTATTCACATATTACTCACATACTACAAAAGCATAGTTATTTTGGTCATTGAATCAAAATATATGACATAAGCAGTTTAAGAAAATGACTAATTTTTTGTTACAATTACTGTGATAAATACCATGACCTAAAGCAATTTGGGGAGCAAATAGTTTATTTTATTTTAAAGATTGTAGTAAACTATTGAGGGAAGTATAAAGTCAAGAACTCAGGGAAGGAGATGGAAACAGAAAAGACAGAGAATGCTGTATTCTCGGTTATTTCCAGACTCATACTCAGCTATCTTTCTTACAGAGCCCAGGACCCTTGCTTAGAGATGATACTGCCTACAATGTGTCAGCAACTACCAAATCAGTTAGTAAACAAGAAAATGCTGCCAGAGACATGCCCATAGGCCAATTTGAGTAAGAAAATTCTTTAATGGGGGGGGGGGTGTTGACTTCCACAGATATGAAAAATTGACTGCAAAATTAACCATTTCAGGAAGAAAGCATTTGTTTTTTCATGTGGTTCAGGTTGTGAAGTTTATCATGGCAGGGATCGGGGCCACTGATCATATCATATTCACAGTAAGTACCCAAAGAGTCATGAATTCTTGTGCTCAATTAATTTGTGTCGTAGACAGACCTCACTTGGGTCCCCAATCTGTGTAGAATGGTTGCAGGTGAGTGAGGATTCGGCGAATGTGGGGTGACAAACAAATACGGACACAAGAGAGTGTGGTATCTGAATGTAATTCGTCAATTTGAGCATCAGACTATTTATACAGAATAAAATAGAGAAGTTAGGTGACACATCGACACATCGGCAAGGTAGAAATGAGGTTACCGGATGCTTAATGACTATTACACAAAACAGAAGAACGTAAACACAAAGACTGGCAGGAACTGGGCAATAAAACAACTGAGACAAAGTCAGCTCTATCTAAGGTCAACTATAGTCTTAGAAGTCAGGTGTGAGGTCTTTACACTCCCTGGGCAAGGGCTTTCACACCCAAGTCATGGTTCTAATTAGGGAGTTCCATTCTAGCTAACCTTCTCATGAATAATGCAATACTCTAAAACCACAGCCAGATCTTCTTCCTAAACCATTGTAAATTCCTGTATATGGGAGTGACTTGGCTTTTATTCTAAGTGATAGTGTGGGGAGACTTTCTACTAATAAGTAATGTAGTCTGCCATACATAACTATACTAAGAATTCTAAACTTAACTTTGCTAAGCTTTACCTTGAGATTTCTAATTCTACGTAGTAGATAGTAAAGCCTGATTTTTTTCACTATCTCTCTTACAATACTAGAGGCAATTCTGAATGTCACTAAATAGGCAACATTCTTACTGAATTCCAAACCCAGGGTCGGCTCAAGGACTACCTAGGACATTGGTGAAGGCCAGGAAGCAAAGTTCAATTTTGCTTAGGTATTTGCCAAGTCATTGTTTGGAGGCACCTATAACAAAACAATACTGAAAGAAAGCACACAGATCCATTTGCAAGGACAAAATTGGAGCATACATGCTATGGGATGCCACAGTTCCAGGAGACAAAGTTTCCGTGAAACTTTTTGCCTCAGGACTGCATCCAGGCTTTTGGCCTGTCTGTCATGCTTGTCACTACTGGAGAGAATGTAGCAAATTTGGTTTCTCTTCAGTATTGGAGCTTGGCACATAGAATGATACTGCTCTTATTTATGGTTGACTTTTGCATTTAACAAATTTATATCATCTCGTTTAGATATTCCCAGAGATGTACTAGCATGGAGAGTCTAATTCTATGTTTGAAAACATTACCAGTGTTTCTAAGTAATCTGATATTACATATTATGCATGTGTCTTAGTCAGGGTTTCTATTCCTGCACAAAAATCATGACCAAGAAACAAGCTGGGGAGGCAAGGGTTTAATCAGCTTACACTTCCACACTGCTGTTCATCACCAAAGGAATTCAGGACTGGAATTCAATCCGGTCAGGAAATAGGAGCTGATGCAGAGGCCATGGAGGGATGTTATTTACTGACTTGCTTCCCCTGGCTTGCACAGCCTGCTCTCTTATAGATCCCAAGACTACCAGCCCAGAGATGGTCCCACCCACAATGGGCCTTTCCCCCTTGATCACTAATTGAGAAAATGCCCCACAGCTGGATCTCATGGAGGCACTTCCCCAACTGAAGCTCCTTTCTCTGTGATAATAACTACAGCTTGTGTCAAGTTGACACAAAACCAGACAGTACAGCATGTATACATATGTACATGTAGTATATAGATGTAATGTATAACATGTATATATTATATTGTGTTGAAAGAGAGAGACAGAGACACTGACAGATACTGACACAGAATAAACTTTCTATATAGTGTTCTGTCATTTAGGTAACCAACTACACCAACTACACTATTGGTGCTTCTGCAGTTATGCACAACATGTAAATATATTAGAAGCATATGTCTGTCTCAATAAAGCCTTAAACCATCCACACTGTTTGGGATCTAACCTACCATTGATAGGATGCAAAGTTTGTATAACAATTGTATGAACTAATGTTCTATGCCATATTCATCTCTGGTCTTCAATATTTACTAAAGTTACTTACACCCATAATATTTTGTTTTGGTGTGAGTTACTGAGACTCTATTTGTCTCTAAATTCCTGTCTACTTGTAGTTTAATAGTGGCCAACAGAAAATGATGGCTAAGACAGTCTAATCATTTTTTTTATCAATTACCAATAAGAATTTGTAAAGGAGATGAATGGATAGGCATATTTAAATGATTATATATATATATATATATATATATATATATATATATATATATATATATATGGGTGTGTGTGTATGTGTGTGGGTGTGTATGTATATATGTACTGGACATCAGTACCACCACAAATTAATCCTATATTTTTTTTACTATTTTTCATTTTATAATATATTCTGCAATAGAGATGCATAATATACATAAATGAAGTTACATATTCAATGAAAAACAAATAAATTTCTCATAAAAAATGACCCAATGAGATAATCTAGTTCATAAAAGTATCTATCAAATATTTAATTGTTTAGCATTTAAAAATGTGCTCTTTACAGAGAGCTAAGGCATTAAAGAGTTTGTACAATAAAAGAAATGTTATTTTAAGGCAAAAACTAGTAAAGTATCAGCAATGTAATAAATTTGAAAACAGTAACAAATAGTGTCATTGAATCTTTTCGCAAGGAGTCAATAAGAGTCTCTGAAGAAGTTATGAGAATATGACCATTATGTCCACTATGTAAATGTCCTGTGCAATATGAGCATGCAGTGCCAGAGCTTAACAAGTATAGGTTAGTAGGGAAAGTACCTTGAGATATGGATACTTAGATGAAAGCCAACAAGATAAATGGGAATTGCAAAGTGCCTTAGTCAGGGTTTCTATTCCTGCACAAACATCATGACCAGGAAACAAGTTGGGGAGGAAANGGTTTATTCAGCTTACACTTCCATAATGCTGTTGATCACCAAAGGAAGTCAGGACTTGAACTCAAGCAGGTCAGGAAGCAGGGGCTGATGCAGAGGCCATGGAGGGATGTTTCTTACTGGCTTGCTTCCCCTGGACTTGCTCAGTGTCCTCACTTATACTACTTAAGACTACAGGCCCAGGGGTGGCCCTACCCACAAGGGGCCCTTCCCCCTTGATCACTAATTGAGAAAATGCCCCACAGCAGGACCTCAAGGAGGCACATCTCTAACTGAAGCTCCTCTCTCTGTGATAACTCCAGCCTGTGTCAAGTTGACACACAAAACCAGCCATTATAGAAAGAAGGGATTAGAACACAGAGAGATCTTAAAGAGTGTCACAAGTTTGGGGAGTCACAATACAGTACCTCTAACACAGATGCAGAAAAGAAAGTGTATATTCTTCTTAATGAATTCCGTGCTTATAATGAACAGTGATTCTCACTCATGGATAGTAAGAAACAAGTATTATAAACACATTCTAAAATGTATAGTTTTATTAATTTATTATAGTGCATTGTAGCATGAATGTATATTTTTTTTAAAAAGGCAATATGTATACCTTACTATTTGGCTGCACCACTGAAAAAAAATCATCCTTGCCTCCTCTATCAATCATTACCTGGCAACAAATCTTCAGTAAGTGGTAGGATTCCATGAATCTGTCCCCCATCTATGACAAAAAAGATAGGAATAAGAAAGGATACAAGCTGGGAAAAATAATTGAAGAGACCTTACAGGAGTTGGGAGAAAAGAGAGAAGTTTATGGAGTAAATATGATCAAAATACATCATGTACATATATAAAGATAATATAGTAAGTTCCATAATTATATATAATTATCAATGCTAGTAATAACAGAAATGGAAGAAGGATAGTACATAATGTGATATATGGTATATGACTTAGGATAAATAACTTTAAGAAGTTATGATTTATATTTACAATTAATCATTATTTTAACTATAACTACTCTCAGTACAATAGATCAAGTCAGAAAGGCAGTGTCAGTACTTGGTAAGATGTCGGCCACAGGTTTTTGCCCACAACACAGTCTGTTTCATCTCAAATTGCTTAAAGAAACTGAAAGATCTACCAGTAAGGAAATTTTCCTATAGAGCACCTTGAGCCTCAGGTTCTAGATAGTGTTTCCTACTCTGTTCTCCCCGAATTGTTATACACAAATGGACTTCTATTTTCTGATCTTCTCCCTATACATATTCCCTGGCACTTCCAATGTGTTGGTTTTCTTGCATGCTAATAGATTTGAGGTTTTCTGAAGAGCTTCAGGTTGTAAGTAAACCAGAAGATTGAGGCCATCCCAACACTAACCTGACTGTGCAGTATACGCAGTAAGATTTCTCTTTTTCTATATTTGTTACAACTTGCTGCTAAATTCATACATGTGTGTACAAGATTTACTTTCATCCAGGGTATGATATTAGGTGGATTTATGCAGTTAACTTGTTGCCAAGAATTCTCGTTACTATCTTCCAAGAAAACACAAGAAATCTAAGAAAAGGCCAGTTAAAAACTATTTATATATACATACATTGTATGTATATATATATATATATATATATATATATATATATATATATATATTAAATTATGCTGGCTATTTGATAACATTTTCTTTGTTTTGTCTGCATGTATATATGTATACCATTGCATGTCTGGAGCACACAGAAACAAAAAGAAAATATTGGCTTCCCTGGAATTGGAGTTGCAGGCAGTTGTGAAGTACTATTTGGATACTGGGAGTAGAATCTGGGTCCTGTGCAAGAGTAACAAGTGTTCTTAAACACTGAACCTTCTTCCTACCCTCTACATGTTCTAATCTAAAGACCAGATATGAGCAAATTAACACCATACCTCTGTGAAGGAAACATTGCATAGTGTCATAAAAAGAATCTTCCTGATACACGAATAAAGATTAGGCTCTTCCAATGTCCTATTATCCTACTTACGGTTTCTCAGTCCCACCCTGTCACATCTGTGTTTGATCTTTCAAGTGGTGATATAGTTTGATGTAATCATTCAGTCAAGAAGGAACTTAATAAAGGCCAGTTCTCACCCTCACTGCTAAGTTTTCTTTCTTCCACTTATTTCTACTCCCCTAAATTCTGTATAGGAATAACAGCTCAAGTTGTTGATAAATAGTTCACTCTCAGCAACAGTATCTATTGACCTTGTGTTGATTTGCATTAAAATAAAATAATCCAGGGAATATGAGACAGGAAATCTATCATCACCTTGCTCATAGGTAAAGGGAAGTGATATCTTCTCTAAGGTTAAATCAAGGGCAGCCAATGTTGATTTGTTTTGAAGTACTTGAGGCATTGAGGGAGTTGTTAACATCCTATTCTATTTGAGTCAAACACCTGCACTTACTTGCTTTGGATAATGAGGAAAAATGGGGTCTCTTAAATATAGCCCTTTGCTATAAATAGGCAATTCATCTTAAATTTAATTATTTTCATTGTCAAACTATAGAGTCAGGGAACTAAAGCAAAAAGCTCCCCTAACAGGTAGGGAGTCATTTGGTTCTAATAGTAGCACTGGTGCTCATTAACACTCTGACTCATTTGATTAATTTTTCATCATTGAGCCCCTGTTTACCAAAACTATCTATTTTCTCTCCTTATTCATTTTAAGTGTGTATCCTTTGTCCTTTTTCTCATCCTCACAGAAATAGCCCTTAACAGGAACCCATCTTTTCAAACCCTACATTTTGGGGCTGTTCTTGGCTCCTATATAACCTGTGATTCTTCTTGTCTTGGTTCTTTATGATCTTGAGGATCTGCCAACTCTTTCTCCTTTACTGATGAATGCCTTACCACAGCATTGCCTCAATTAACAACTTTCAAGGGTTTTCTATACATTACCATGAAATCTAATTCTTTTGTTTGATATAACAACAGCTAAGGGAACATAGACAATCAATTTACCCTCTTTTCTAAGAAAACCCCCCAAGGACGGTAATTTTACAGCTATTAATCTTTTCTACATATGTACAGCTTATTCAACTCTATACACAATTATGTATGTGCTGTCCTCTGATCTACATTACTGTCTACATACTGTCCAAACTCTGCACTTTCTGGTGAATAGAAGCAACTCTATATTGGCATCTTCTGATTATCTTCTATGAATTTTATCTAGTTTTCTATTGTGTTGGATTGTTTAAAACCTGATTTTCTTTTTTAATCATTGTGGTAGATCTTGTGTTCTCCAAAGATAGCTACTAAGAGGTTTTGCACAAAAATTGATGATGATCACTTCTGACTGATGTGAAAAAAATCCAGAATTTAAAATGAGTGGATAAAAGACTGAGCATTAATACACTATCAATTTTTAAAAGTATAATCATTCAAAATCATTGTGCATACCAGACAGTAACAAGATTGATGCTTTATCTTCCTCTTTGATCCCAAATATGGAAGTGTGGATTAAGTCTGCAGAAAAGAAATAATTGAAAAATTTTAAATCTGCATTTGATATCAAGTAGAAGCCAATAACCCTTCCTGTCAGTTACACTCAATGTCCAAAAAGTGTTCCTGCACAGGGACATAGGTTAATAGATGTCAAATGCAGCTCTGGGAATATAAAGAATAAAATAATGAGTTTGAGGACAAAAGAGAAAATGAGAATTTGAAAAATAGAAAGCACTTTGGATTGACAAGATATTAATCCACAAAATACTCATTAACTAGACTTTCTCTAAGCCAATATCAACACATAGGGAAAAAGTTGAAAGAGGCAATTCTTTATATACCACAATATTTTGAAAACAACGGATACTGTAATTTAATATCAGCTATAGAGTTGTGTAGTTTCTGGAATTTAAAGATTTAGCAACATGGGGCATCATCTTAGATTCACTGCAAATGTTGTTGGGTCTAGATTGTTTCTGGGCTTTTTGTGCTTTTATTAGCAATGAGCCTAATATCACTAATCAACAGAATTTTCATTTTGAACTTTTATAGCAGGTTCTGAACTTTCACATCTGGGTGGCAACCAAGGCCAATAGAAATAGGCTGTAATGTTCTGAGAGTCTCTTAGAGAATTCTGGCCATCATCCCAAAAGAGGGCTTCTCATGCTGGCTGCCAGAGTTTTGTTAACTGCCCTTTAGTTTGGGTATGGGGGTGGGCAAGTGGGAACTTTTCACGAAAGGTATAAATATATTTATACATAGAAATGTATACTCTATGTTGAGGAAATAAATCATTAAAAGTATTTCTTATCTGTATTTTCAGACATCATTACTGTTATTTTTATCTCCTCTCCTGTATTTTTTTCTTTGCTTCTTGATTATTTTTTTTAATAAAAATAGAAAAGAATAACTACTTACTGAGTTGTGGTCACCTATTGACAAGGAGTTAAAAGAAAAACAAAACAAAACACAAATAAACAAACAACAACAACAAATATTTGGCAGTGTAATTCACTTTTGTATTCAGAAAATAGGCAGATTTATCCAATGTTCCAAACCGGTTCTAAAATAAAAAAGATATAACCTCATAGAAGCAGGGGGGGGGGGGGAATGGGATAGGGGAGAGGGAATTTGTGGAGAGGAAACTGGGAAGGGGGATAGCAATAACCAATAAAACATAAAATAAAATAAAATAAAATAAAATAAAATAAAATAAAAATAGAAATGTAAAGGGAAACCAGGCCAGAGGTATAGTTGATTAGTTAAGACTGATACTTTTTTTTTTCATGTTCTGTTTATTATAACTGAATGCTTTCTTTTTTTGGTTTGTTTTCATTTATTCTGAATTTCTATTTTTTAATTAAATTCTTTTACTTATTTGCATTCCAAATGTTGTCCACCTTCCTGGCCCCCTCTCCTAGAGTTCTTCATCCCACACTATCTCCCCTCTTTACCTCTGAGAGGGTGATCTGCACCCACTTACCCACCACAAACACACCAACCCCCACATGACTGCCCCAGAATCCCTCTCCCCTAGGGCATCAAGTCTCTACAGGATTAGGCGCATCCTCTCCCACTGAGGCCAGACCAGGCAGTCCTTGGATACATGTGAACCACAGACCAGCACATGTATGCTCTGTGGTTGGTGGCTTAGTCTCTGGTCTGAGTGATCCTGGTTAGTTGATATTATTTTTCTCCCCATGGGGTTGCCATCTCCTTGATCTCCTTTAATCCTTCCCCTAACTCTTCCATAGGGGCCCCTGATCTCAGTCCAATGCTTGGCTGTAAGTATCTGCATCTGGCTCAGTCAGCTGCTGGTTAGGCCTCTCAGAAGACAGCCACGCTAGGATTCTGTCTAAAAGCATAAAATGGCATCAGTAATAATGTCAGAGTTTGGTGCCCCTCCATGGGATAGATCCCAAGTTGGACCAGTCACTGGATGGCCTTTCCTTCAGTTTCTGCTCCATTTTTGTCCTAGCATTTCTTTTAGACAGGAACAATTCAGCTTCAAAATTTTTGAAGATGGTTGGGTGGTCCCATTTCTTCACCAGTGCCTTGTCTGTCTACTTGATATGGTTTCTTCAGGTTGTATCTCCCCACTGTTGGGCATTTCAGCTAAGGTCATCTCGATTGAGTCCTGGGAGCCTCTCCCCCTGGATATTTCCATCCATTCTCCTGGCCCTCTGGGATTCTCTCCTGTGTTCCCCTATACCTAATCCTGCTCCCTTTCCCCCACTTCCCTCCCCTCTCCCACCTAGGTCCCTCTCTCTCTCTGCCTCCCCTGATTATTTTGTTCTCCCCTTCTATGTGATACTGAAGCATCCTCATTTGGGCCTTCCTTCTTGTTAAACTTCATAAGGTCTATGAGTTGTACTATGGGTATTATGTATTTTTTTGGCTAATATCCATTTATCAGTGAATAAATACCATGCATGTCCTTTTGTGTCTGGGTTACCTCACTCAAGATGATATTTTCTAGTTCCATACATTTACCTACAAAATTCACACTGTCTTTGGTTTTAATAGCTGAATAGTATTCCATTTTGTTCATTAGTAACAATTTTTGTATCTACTCTTCAGTTGAGGGAAATCTGGGTTGTTTTCAGCTTATGGCTATTATGAATAAGGCTACTATGAATATAGGAAGGCATGTGTCCTTGTGATATGGTGGAGTATCTTTTGGGTACCAAAAGATATATACCCAGTATATCTGGGTCTTCAGGTAGAATTATATCCAAATTTCTGAGGAACAGCCAGATTTATTTGATTTGAGCATGTTGAAAGTTCACAACCATCAGTAACTTTAACTCCAGGGAATATGCACCCTGTTCTGGATTCACAAGACCCAAACACATGTGACATTTACTTACATACAAAATCACACATACACATGAATATAAAACATTATAATTCTTTAACAATATAAGGTGTGTTAAAGTAAGAAGAAAGTCTCCAAATGGGATCTGTCTTAGTCAGGGTTTCTATTCCTGCACAAACATCATGACCAAGAAGCAAGTTAGGGAGGAAAGGGTTTATTCAGATTACATTTCCATACTGCTGTTGATCACCAAAGGATGCAGGACTGGAACTCAAGCAGGTCAGAAAGCAGGAGCTGATGCAGAAGCCATGGAGGGATGTTCTTTACTGGCTTGCTCAGTCTACTCTCTTATAGAACCCAAGACTAACCAGCCCAGAGATGGCACCACCTACAAGGGGCCCTCCCCCCTTGATCACTGAGAAAATGCCTTGCAGCTGGATCTCATGGAGGCACTTCCCCAACTGAAGCTCCTTTCTCTGTGATAACTCCAGCTGTGTCAAGTTGACACAAAGCTATCCAGTACAGGATCCAAAATGAAATAAGTTAAGATTTGGAAGATAAAGATGTAAAATTAGTAAGAAAGTCAGAAACTGACATATATCATATGATAGTAACAACCCTGGCTGATCCTCCTGAGCCATTGTCACTTCTTGAATTCTTGAATTTCCACCATCCAGTTTACTTCTTCCTCACCCATGAACTGCTTAGAACTGTGTTTTCCTAAATCTCCTACAGTTGCCAAGAAAGGAAATTCACTCTTGCTTTTCTTATTGCTTCTTAGTTATCTGTGATTCGCTCTGCTTGTGGCTTTGCAGAACACCACTTAGCTAATACTTTATGCTACCCATAACATGAAGAGAAATGATTTGTAATTAAAGACTTAAATATTTTAACAGGCTACCCCAAATGGTTTCTTAATAAGCTGTATTGCAGCAGAATCTTTATATAGCCAACTTCTCATTTTTCATTTGTTTAATAAATCAACGCGTATTACTTTATATTATATTGTTAAAGGAGATAGAGTAACTATTGAAATTAGATGTTACAATCTTGGAATGGGTTAAGTCTTATTTTAAAATTAGCATTATTGCATATTTTAGTAGAGCTTAAGACAAAAAGTTCACTTTTGGCTGATTCTGAGTTATTTTAATAATAAAAATTCCCATTTAATTACAAAGCACAAGTTATTTTAAACTTCCTCCAGAGGAAAGAAAACTCTGCTGCAAAATTGATATCGCTATTATATAAAATTTGCTGAGGAGGACAATAATGCCTGGCTTTCATGAGGTTCTGATCACCCAGGAACTATATGTTCTGGACACCGCTATTAAAAATCACATGACAGTATAGATCCAGTTCACAATAAGTTAATCACTTCATGATTTTGTTTTTTTTTTTTTTAAACAACTTAATGGCAATGATTATGTTGCAATGACTGCAATAGGACTTATTTAATGGACTAACACCAAGGAATATAGTTAATGCACAATCCTCACTGAATAATACCTCAGAAACAAATTACATTTTGTGATTTTTCCATTTGTCTATTTGTAGTTGTAAGTATCAAAGTTGCACACACATTTTAGAATGTCATTGTGTGTTGTGTATTGAGGCAAGATCAACTAGTTAAACAGAAGCTTGCTAGTTTCTGGTCTAGCAAGCTAGTTTGCTCTGGAGACAGAGTCCATATCCCCACTTCAGGAATCCAAATTCATTCTCACTTGAGGTTTACATAGGCCCTTCTCTCTCTCTCTCTCTCTCTCTCTCTCTCTCTCTCTCTCT
>NC_034596.1:91560423-91582631 GCF_900095145.1 Mus pahari
GCCTCGAACTCATAAATCTGCCTGCCTCTGCCTCTGGAGTGCTGGAATTAAAGGCGTGTGGCACTATACCTGGCTTTGTATTTATTTATTTATCCATTTCTTTCTTTATTTTATTTATTTATTTATTTATTTATTAGGTCCATTCTTGATAAACTAACTTTTTATCTGTAGAAATTTATGATGAAAGCATTTATATTTCCAAACCTAGAGAAAATTTATCATTAATTTAATTTATTATTATCATTAAAAGCCTCTATTTAGATAAAAATACTCATTTCTTGTTGTTAATCTAGGAAAGCTTCCATATGGAGACTGACATGTGCCAGTTCCCCAGGCTAGTCAGCCATTTTCCTGGAGAATTCCCTTCATGAACCCATGCAGATGGAAGTATTCAAGGTTTGTCACAAAACACGGATATGATCGTGTATAAAGTGAGCCTTTCGTGTGGTGCTATTACTAGTGATTGCTGTATGTGTAAGATCTTTTTCTGGATTCCTTGGATAGTCTTAATAATGCTGTGTTGAGTACAACAGTAGGTTAATTACTTACTCCTTTTCTTTTGTCTTTTTCCTTCTTTCTTTTTTCTTTTTTTTTTTTTTTCTTTTAAGATAGGTCTTTTTCTTTGTATGTGTAGATTTGCTTCAAATGTGGAATCCTCCTGATGCAGACTCCCAGCTCTGGAGTTACAGGAGAGAGCTACCAGCTCTAAGTTTTCTTTTTAGGTAGGTTGCCAGTATATCCAGTAAATTTTTGGTTGATTTTAATCTCTCACTCTAGCTGCCTTCTTTCATCCTGCATCTACCAAATCTAGGATCAGGTGAGTTCCAAGTTATAGTTAGTGTAAATACTGAAGGCTGTACTCAAACATGTAATTACAATATGACAAGTCTCTAAACACTGTCTTCTTTACCTATCGTGACTCCTGGAACTCCAGACTCAATTCCTAGTAGTTTATTACTGATATTCAGTGTGGAGATTGTCTTCTGTGTTTCTCATTCTATGGTTCCCAACTGCCTGTGTAAACATCACCTGTATAGTTAGAAGAAATCCAGGACTCCCTGTCTCACTGTCACAGCCTGAGAAATTCTTAATTTAAATATTTGAAAATCCCTAGTGTTTTCATTTCTCACAGTCAACTAAACTTTGGAACCCCATGAAATGAACTGATATACTTTATGGTCACATTTTCTTAAATATTCCAAAAAGTCTCTTCTCCTTCCTACTGATTTCCTGAGAAAACTGGCAGAAGCTAGGATCATGTGCATCTTAATAGCATATGTCTGCAGGTTTCCTAGGATAGCTGTACATATTCAGGCTTATATCTTTAAATAAAATATTGTATTTTAATTAAAGTATTTTTATAGTTAAAATAGAACATCCTTTGAGAAACTGAACAAGTTCTGCTTAACTATAATTTTTAAAGTTTTCAGAATTTATTTAAAATTATTTATACTTTCATTTTCAATAATGATAAGAAAGATTATTTTAGGAAATATTACCTATTAACAAGTACTGTCCTTGACTTTGACATGGATTCTCAACTTTATATCACTTAAGTACCCTATCACATTTTAATAAATGAGAAAACTGATGATTGGTATGATGCACTAAATCACAGACACATAATAAATCACACAGTTAAAATTAGCATTGGTCTGTATAATCTTTTATGTTATGATCAGATGATTATACCTCCAAGGATTGTTTGAAAATTAACTATAATGAGATCACAAAGTTTGACATTTACATTATTAGGTCATAAGGGCTTTATATTCATTATCTGTTTCATTAACTCTGCAAAATACTTTATGAAAGCAACCATATTAGTTTCCTGTTGCTGTGATAAAGTATTATGATCGAAAATAATTTATGGAACAGTTTATTTGGGCTTACAGTTCCAGAGGGATAAAAATTCATCATGGCAGGGTATGTTAGCAGAAAGTGGCAGGTGTGGCAGAAGAAGCAGGAAGCTGAGAAATCATATCACTAAGTAAAGTAAAAGGCACACAGAGAAGTCTATAAGCTCCAAAAGGCACCCTGTGCGGCATTTCCTTAACTAAGGTTGTATCTCTCCAAAATATCCCCCAAGTGGTTAAAAAAATTAAAAAACCTAGGAATCCATCTATCTGAAGATCCAGTCATACCACTCTTGGACATACACCTACAGGACATTTCATTGTACTATAGAGAAAATTACTCAGTTATCCTTTATTTATAATGGGCATGAAATGGAAACAATATAGATGCTCACCAATGGATGAATGGGTAAAAAAAAAATACATGTTAGATTTGCAAATGGAATATCACACCACTATTAAAAAAAAAAACCTAGAAAGACAAAAACAGTAAGTATTCACTCGCATGTGACTGTTAATATTTAAAAACCATTGATGAGAAAGATACAATCTATGTAACTATATAAATAAAGTGTCTACACATCAAGAGGATATATGGAAGGGATAGCTATCCCCAGGAAGGACAAAGGAGTTATGGATGAACAAAGAGGTAGGGTATGGAACAAAAAGAGGAAAGGGGAGCAAAAGGAGGAAGTACAGGGAGGGAGGGTTAGAACTAAGATCCATTTGAGAGGTCCTTTGGAATCCTACTAGATTGGGAATCTTCTAAGATATGTACATACCTTAAAGCAGTATAAATGAAATTGGCAATAAAAAGGGAAATAGAGGTGCAATTGCACATCACTTGTCACCAGATGCAGTTTTCAGTGCTGAGAATGGATTACAGCTACTTGACTTGTTGGCTAGAGAAGACCATGGGAACCCAAAATGAACCAAGTCCTGCCAAGGCTCTTGGTTGCTCTCCACAAGTTGAAAGCAAACCTCTGTTGATGAAGTCCACACCTACACAACTCACTGAACATAAAGAAGTTGAAGTGATGCATACCTAGAGCTTTCACACCACAGACAAGTACATCGTGCTAGAAACTACTCTCCACACAACTAAAGGAAAATGGTAAACACCAACCCAGCTTCAAACCCTTCACTCAACAATGGTGACCTACCTGCAAGAAATGATGGGGTCACTGAGGCACAAAACTTGGAGGAGTTATCAATATAAGATTAGATTTAAGGCTCATTGTAATTTTGCCCTCAGGTTATTCAGGCACCATTGTTATCTGAGTCAGAATGAAGGAAGGGAACCTTCTCCAGGTAGGAAGGTGGGTTTGCTGGCTCACAAATCAGCAGTGTGTGTGTGTGTGTGTGTGTGTGTGTGTGTGTGAGAGAGAGAGAGAGAGAGAGAGAGAGAGAGAGAGAGAGAGAGAGAGAGAAAGAGAGAGGGGGGGTTGTTCAGTATTATAGCTCTTCATCAAGGGAAAGTGAAACATGTTTTCTAGATGATATTCAGTGAAACAGCTCTCTTAGAAGCTATTTCATGAAACAGCATCTCTCGCTAATGAGAGTACCAAGGACTCTATAAACCTTGGGGAATGGATATCGGTTTTCAGGGACAGTGTCTATTATTAGTTAGGGCTGGGGTTCCTGGATTTCTTTATTTTCCTGTAAAGGATTATTAGGTGCTTAAACCTGTAGTTTGACTAAGAAGAGGGGGTCATGGGGATCAGGGGGCTACATGCCCCAGATCATGTAGGTCCAGAATAGGGAGTAAGTATTCTTACTCATACAGGTCAGAAGATGAGATTTCAGGGGTTTTGAATGCTTCTCGACCTCACTCTTATTCCCAGCCCAATCTCCCCAGTTACATTTGTCCCACAGCCCATTTCATGAGTTGCATTCCATACCAAACACTTTTTGGGTATCTAAGAATGCAAGACTACATGGGACAAGGAGCTATTGGGAATACCAAATGGTACTCCTCTACTAAAGGAATGTACTAAGATGTCTTGCTAAGCCATAGTGAGAGAAGCTTCTTCCTACAGCAAATGGAAAGTAAGACAGAGCCTGAAACCCAGACCATGCACAGAGTGTGAGAGACCCAAGTGGGATATCTCTATCAGATCTCTCCCATCAGGGTTCACGGTACTCTGCGGAAGAGGAGGCAAAAGCTCAGTAAGAGCTGGAGGAGACGAGGGGCAAAAAAAGGAAATAAGACTATCCAAACCCAGCAAGACCGTTGCCCATGTTAACTCAGAAAAACTGTGACAGTGTGTGCAAAGTCTGCACAGGTCAGCACAGACAGTGTCTGAGAACTAAGGGGAGCAATGAACACATGCAGCCATCTCTACACCAAAATCAGTTTCCAGTTGGTAACCACTTAGATGTGAAAAGGTGGTTTTCTCCAACAGAGTCTCTCTGGAGAAAACAAACACTCTAGAAAGCCAAACCAAAACAAACACAATGACATCTTTGGATATTCTTTGACTCCCAATGCTCATAATGTTCTGTCAGGGCATTTTCCTCAACCTGTACAGTCCTTTGCACATATATTATGGCTCTAGTTTTGTGGTTTTATGGGATTTTCATGTGTGCAAACTTGCATGTCTCTGCATCTATATGTGTTTCTTAGGCTTCTTCTATTGCATATTTTCTTCTATTTTGTTGTATTCTGATTTAACTGTGTTTTATCTTATAGTTTATATTATCCCTTTTATTATGATTACTTAGATGTCTGTACTTGAAGAAAGACAGAGAGGGAGGGAAAAGATGAAGGGAGAAACTGGAAGGAGTAGAGGGAGGGAAAAACTTTTCAGAATATAGTACATATAAAAATATGTTTCAATTAAGAAAAAAAAAGAATTTAAAAGAACCAAGTGTTCAAATGATAGAGCCTGTAAGGGGCATTACTATGTCAAATCACCAGAGCAACTTATAGAATAACGTGTTTAACTTTGTTCCACACTTTCAGGGTTCAAAGTAGTTCGTAATGGTGGGAAGTCATGACAGTGTGAGGGTACTGGACCTAGTCACACTCTGTGTAGCCAGGAGACAGAGATGAATTCAATGTTAACTGGCTATATGCTTTTTATTCAGTCCAAGATCCTAGCCCATGGAATGGTGCTACCTACAGTCCAGGTCAGTCTTTCCACTTTAATTGACCTAATTAGATAGACTCTATAAGTGTGCCCAAGAACTTGGCCCCCAAGGATCTTGTCAAGATGACAGTCAATACTACCATCACAAGTTCTTACATCATGAATAAATTGATGCCAGTCTTGAGGTAGGGAGTTAACATCTTTTTCTTTCTCTTCTCCCTTCTGCCCTTTAATTCTTACCACCATGTTGTATTGCAACAAAATGACCCTTAGTAGAAGCTAGAGACTTTGGACTTCTTGAAGAAGATGTTAGAATCTATTCACATATTTACAGTTTATGACACTATGTGCTACCAATATAAAACTGATCAACAACATGCTACATGCCATATTATTCTTTGTTATTTTTTGAAGAAAAAGGTACTTAAGGGAAAGTAAATGCATGCACACATACACAGACACACACCACCACCACCACCACCACCACCACCACCACCACCACCACAGAAGGTACAGGAAATGACACTAGACAAGCAGAACTGGGACTTCCTAATCCAAGCACTTCTCAAAGGCTGGGGTTTTAAAATTCTTTCAACAGTCTTCCTTGTCTAATTTAAAGTTGGTGAATTTAAAGAAAGACTAGAAGGTATGTGCATGTGTCTCTGTGTGTGTGTGTCTGTCTGCCTGTCTGTCTGTCTGTGTTTATATGTGTGTTTAAGTTTGTGTGTGTGTGAGTGTGTGTGTGTGTGTGTGTGTGTGTGTGTGTGTGTGTTTAGAGGAAAAATTAACCCAGCAACGTGGCAAGGAATTTCTCATCCAAAGACATTCTAGGTCTGTGCTATTTGGCTGGAATATGGATATGCCCATAACCCCAGGATATAAAGGAAAATAAATGGTTGAAATAGAGTAAGTTTCAAGTAAAGCTGCTTTTAGTTGTGGTGGCACTCAGGAGACAGAGGCATGAAGATCTCAGACTTGTCATCATTTAGGTGAGTTGAGAGGCTGTACAGTGTTTTAGAATTTATGTCAGTTCAGTTCCTAGAGTTCAGAGACAGTTTTTACAGGGACAGTTTTACCGACACAGGTTGCAGAGAGAACAAGCTAGACATAGGGGAAGACAAAACCAGCCAGAGCAGGAAGAGGAGCTAGAGATTAGAACAGATTCCCAGAGTTTTGTAGGGTAGTTTAGGCCAGAAGAGCTGATTTGCACCAACCAGCCAGAGTTAAAAAACAAGTAGAAAGGTTAAACTTATTCAACAATGAGCCTCAGAAATAACAAATACATCTGATGAATAAAAGTTACTTTTACAGGTTTGTATTACTGTGCACATGCATAGGTCAGGGGAAAATCTAGGGCTGCTCAGTTCTTTCCTTCCTGTTTGTGTGTCCTAGGGGAGGGACCAAACTTGTGCAGTTAGGTGTGATAGCTGGCACCCCCTTTACCACTGGGACCTCTTGATAACCCTCCATTTAAAAATTGTTTATGCAGTAGTGATTATTATTTAATCTCCACAATGCAAATTATTAAAAAAAAACAGTGCTACATCTTATAGATGTCTGTGTATTTTTCTATTAGTTGATATTAATCTCACACATCGTGTTGAACAGTACATTAAGAGAAAACATGTTTTATGCATTTGATTCAGCCTAAAGCTTACCTATCCCCACGGTGTGGATGTATTTAGATGACTGTCTTTAGTCAGTACAGGTTTAATTTGCAGGTTTACAGTATGCCTTTCCTGACTACCAATCTCATCTAGTTCCTCATGTAAGAATCCTCATAGTAATAATGACAGTAAACACGAAGGCAGAGAGACTCAATTCACAAGCTAATCATCTTAGTTAATAAAATGTCAAGATAAATGCTCATAATAAAATGAAATCTAAGTCAATGACTTCAATATAATTTAATTAGTCCTGTGGTTAATACTCAAAATCCCACATGCCTTCTCTTGTTTAATATCTATGTTGATAATGTTGTACTGGGAACTACACAATGGCTTTAATAAATAACTGATTAAGTTAAGTGATTGAAACTTTATAATTTTCATGAAAATTAGAAGGAAATATGATTAAGTTAAGTATATCTCAGTTCTAACACTTAGCTAAAATTGTCCAAAAGCAAAGCTTTTTCTTTTCAGACTTAAATTCTAGAAAATATCAAAATGTGTGCTTTAGGGCTCTGATAGAATTGAGCCCCTGTCATTCTGTTATTTTATAGTGATCCTTATCAGTTATATCCTTAAAAAAACATGGCATTAAGGCCATAATAACTGTACATGCTTTCTTGAAAATTCTGCTTGGTTAAAAATTGTGGGTTGTTTCTGTTTTGATTTGGTTTCGCTTGGTGTGGGTTGTGTGTGTGTGTGTGTGTGTATGTGTGTATGTTTTTTTGCTTGTTTATTTATTTATTTACCTATTTATTTATTTATTGGTTTTGGTTTTTCGAGACAGGAATTCTCTGTATAGCCCTGGCTGTCCTGGAACTCACTCTGTAGACCAGACTGGCCTGGAACTCAGAAATCTACCTGCCTCTGCCTCGCAAGTGCTGGGATTAAAGGTGTGCACCATCACTGCCAGGTTGTTTTGTTTTTGTATTGATACTTTTTGTTTTGTTTTTTTTGTGACCTTCACTCTTATTTTCTCCAGCATAGAGTCTCAGAGTCTTATCACCCGATTTCTTCAACTTTCTGATGTTTGTAACTTATGCTTCAATACAAAAATTTCATTTTCCCACTTTTACATTTCTTATAAATATACTAAGATTTAGTAACAGAATTTCTGGTACCCATGATTCCCTGGTAGTATAGGAATCGTGACTGTCAGGTATCTTCCACTGCATTGCAATGCTTAGAGGGATGGGCTCTGTTAATGATACCCCTGTAACTCCACCACTTACCCTGATAGCTCTAGTTGCCTATCACTAAAATTATACTGTATATTTGCTTTGTCCAATATGATGTCAGCAGATTTGACCCAGAAGGTTGAAATCTTTTTTAAATATTTTATATTTCTACAATTTTATTTTATGTGGTCACTGGATCACTGTTAGAATAATTTGAAGTTAGGCTGAGAAGTTACTTGAGGTACCCTGCTAAACACAGAAAGAAAGAAAAAAGAAAGAAAGAAAGGAAGGAAGGAAGGAAAGAAAGAAAGAAAGAAAGAAAGAAAAAGGGGGAGAGAGGGAGGGAAGGAAGGAAGAAAAGAAAGAGAGAGGAAAAAAGAAAGAAAGAAAGAAAGAAAGAAAGAAAGAAAGAAAGAAAGAAAGAAAGAAAGAAAGAAAGAAAGAAAGAAAGGATGGAAGGAAGGAAGAACACATCAATCCAATCTGTGGACTCATGTGACATTATAGGCCAGGTCCCTCAAAGAAGCAGGATTCAGGGAATTATGGGAAAACACAAACAGGTGTGTATTTGGGCAAATATATTTAAACACTTAACAGTGACTTAAAAGAAACACTTAAAAATGATCTATGTGGATGACTTTGTATTTTGTAAAATGTATTTGAATGAAACATTCACCCGACTCACCAGCATGAGTCCTATACTGAACTATAAAATTTGAAATTGCCATAGCACAGTAATGGTTGGTGAAAGATAGTACATTACAAAATAGACATAGCTAACTAAAATATTGAGATTTGGTCTCACTGTGACAGTAACAACAGTATGGACTGAATTTACCAGTCAGTCAGTGAATAGTAATTTATTGACAAACAGTTTTTCATGATGCAATGACAGCTATTGACACTCAATAACAATCATACAAACAAATATTGATATACAAATTAAGAATGCAAAATACCATTAATTATGTACATATTTTTAGATGTAGTATTTCTTATACTTCTTTCAATTTTAGTGACAGAAGTTTTGAAAACTTGATTCTTCCTGTTTGAAAGCTCTTTAGCCTGTGCCTGTTCACCCTACTAAAACTAAATGTTATTGACATTTTAACTTTCTGTTTTTAGCCCAAGTTGAAAATAGATATTTAATGATTCTTCCACAGACTGTATGTCCTGTGGCCAAATGCAAATATGGCATTAGATTTTCTATAAAGGATTCTAGCTGCACCTGGAAAAACTCTATTTTATCTGAATTGCATCATGATTATAAATTATAGAAGGAGGGCAAATTGCAGCAGCCCCGTTTCAAACCCTGGTGAAGTCATCTACAGACTGCATAACCTTGAACAATTAACTTCATTTCTGTTTGACTCTGTTTATTCATCAGTGATTTGAGAAAAAAGGAAAACAGTAATTGTTCATTCCAGTGAGTGCAGGTAACAGACGGGCAATTGCAGACAATGAGAGAGGCTGAAATACCCCATTCACATTCCTGATCAGCCATTTGTGCGTGCCTTGAGCTGTGGAATCACTTAACTTTTTCTTTCTCACTTGTAAAGGGATGCTAATACATGGTTTAAAGAGCTGTTGACTAGATTAAATGAACTAAAACCCTCTTTTCCTGAATGTCATAAGCTTGCAGTTGGGAGATTGTCTATGAATGCTGCACATTGCCCCTCTTATCTGTGCTGTCCAGAATATTTTAAGAAAGAAGATAAAGACATGTTTGTGAGGGGAAAATGCCCTAACTATAGACAGCAAGGAGGTGAAATCTGAGAGCAAACCAAATGCAATTCTTTAGTAAACGTGAGAACTAGGCAATTTTTACCAATTGGATGGCAGGGTAGGCGCAGAATAAGAGGCTAGCAGATGTTCCTGACAGCCCAGGTAACATTTAGCACAGAAGTAACGAGAAGCAGGATGGAAGGAAACACACACAGGTAGCATATTATCGATAGGGTGAGTCCCCTTTTCCTGTCTTGGGATGGGACAAGCTAAGGCCAGTTATTCAGACTGAATTCTTTCCAGGAATAAATCTAGATAACTAATGTCTAACAAGTACAGACCTCCAACAAATGATAAACATCTGCAGTCATGGAGTTATTGTAATTATTTTTTCAAGTGTTACTTTACATTTTAGACCTCGAGAAACGTTGTAGCTCTTTGAACGTCAATTACTGTCACTCATGTTCTGTTCTATGATTCGCAAAAGCAGTAGCTGCAATGTACTTTTAAGAAACACTTCCCAAGATCCTTGTTAAAGTCAAACCCTGGATACCAAAATAGAATACCTATTTTTAAATTTTCATGTCCAATTTTGTAGATAAATACCCATAATAAAACTATTCTGTTGGGCATTGATCATTCACATGGGGGAACAACCGTATTAAGAAATATAACGAAGCCAGGCATCCCTCCAGTAATCGAAGCACTCTGGAGGACAAAGGTGCTGAGGCAGCAGGATCATTGAAACTTCAAACACAACCTGAGCTATCCAGTGCATCCTGTTTAAAAATTACAAAAACAGAAATGATAATACAAATATAATGGAAGGCGGGGTGTGGGTAACAATAAAACATGACAAAAAATCAATGACCCAGACAATTCAAAAGTTACCAGAAATTAGTGTATGGTGACCTCACAAATGAAACCAACATTATTATTGTCTTGACATTTCCTGAAACAATTTAAATCATTCTGAAACATTTAAAAAACATAGAACAGAAAATTGAGGGTATTTTTTTTTTGAAATAAATGCAAAATCAATTTGTCTGAAAAACATCCTGAATTTTCTATTTCTATTCAGAATATAAAATTTTATCTAAGCTTTCTATTTATGGTTATTTTTATGTCTGTAGAAAGAAACATGATGCCCCGAATATATGTCTGAAAGTGTTAGTGTTGTCTTTTCAATGGTTAAGTAACATTATTCCTTACTTCCAAAACCTGTCTTATGGTTACAATAAGACAAATAAACCAGTGCTTTAACATAATGCCCAAATTAACAAATTCTTCAGGATCTCTTCCCTCTTCATCTCTGCTAGAATCAAATAATATGCATCCAAACGTACAGTCTAATATGGCATGGAGCTGGCAGCTGTCTAGTGTGGATATGGATGCAAAAATCAGTGTACTAAGATAGAAGGACTAAATGGGAAACTCAAGCTACCTCACCTGTTGGGGACACATGCACATAGGGCTATTGAGCTGGGGGAGAGGAAAGTTTGCTTCACTATCAAAACCACAACCACTAAGGTAAAGAAGGTATCCAGTCACTATCCTTACAAGTTTTCAGGCTGTTCTTAAAAATACTGGAGGAGCAATGTAGGCCCACTCTTCCTGTACATAATTAGCCTGTCCTTAAATCTTATAGCAACTATCCTAAGAGAAAATGAATAAACCAAGGGAAAAGAGAGTTGACAACACATGCTCCTGTGTTCATCTGATGCTTTACTTCCTGTATCATTTCTCTTAGCACAATGTCTGCTACTTACTCACCCTTCTGGATTCCTTCCCCTTTGAAAGTACCTGCCAATCATATGATTATGTCCATTCAGTATTAAACTGAAATTTATTTCTATTTTGGTACTTCTCCTGACCACAAAAATGACAGTAAATGTGCTCATTTTTTTTTCAGCCGTCACACATATCAGGAAACCAGCAAGCAGGCATTACATATTTTTGAAGGTGAGGTATAAGTTCATACCTTTCCTTGTGATGGTGACACAGTAGGAGAGCTGTTTCCTTCTCTCCAACCCTAACGTATTGTATATATTGAATGTATTAAATGCTTATTGGTTTTTTAAAAAAAGGTATTAAACAACTTATACGAAAAGAGAGGAGAGATGTGACAAGAATACCCTTATTGATATCAGGACAGGCTTCTGGTCCCTCATAAGAGCTATACCTTCAAGCAAAAGGGAAACGTTTAGAGTTCGGTAGGTCTTTCCTTCTTCAAGTTACATTATAGTTACAAAGATGCCTTCCAAACAGAGGACATGCAATAATTTCATTTTAATGTCTCCAGTTGACTGGTGCCATTTAGTTCAGCTTTTAATGTGGCCTTAAATTGCTATTTTATTGGCCTTGTTGACATTCTGGAAGCATGAAATTAGTGAGTCGCATTTAAAAAGCAAGCAAAAACAACAAAAGCCTCAGCCAAGTTGAATGATGCCTGCACGAATTACGTACTTGAATAATATTCTTACTTTAAAACACTGAGCATATATTTATTTGAAAGTTTCTTTGTTTCCGTGACCAATTAATTAATGTTTTTGAATAACTACATATCCCATTACATTGCAAATGCATATATTCATGGTGTCCTTGAAGGCTGCTTTGCACTTGTATTGCTTGAGAGAAAGAGGATAGTTTTGCAACACTGCTGTTTCCTAATGAGAAATGAGATTCCTGTGGACTCCACTCAATGAGAACATCCTGTTATTTTTTTCCCCCTTTTACAAAAGCTCCTCGACGGTACTTTCATTGTTTCATCCACTGCATTACTCCTCCCTGTTATGAGAGTGAAAATCTGTCCACTGAGGCATGCCTATTCTGGTTTGTAAGTCAAAGCACAGAATTTGTATGTGCATGTATATGTGTGTGAGGTGGGAGGGGGTGTTTAATTCACCTAGCAGTAGTACCTAAAATAAATTATTGCATCTAATTATTAAATATTAAAAACAGTCTAAATATTCATTTCAATGGGGTGTCAGAACACAGGGTTTTACATCACCTCTCTTTGTTCAGAGCTCTGATATTCACTTCGCATTTCTAGCAGTGCCCTAATTTTACAATCTGATCTTTGTTTCTGGATAGTTGGATTGTAATCAGAGGTTTTCTTTCCACCAATTTAAACTGGGAAAATCTAAGGATCCTGTCACTTGCTGTGAACTATGAGCAAAGGAGTTAAAGGACTGAAAATTGTTAAGAGTTTTACTACAATATGTGACATGTGTATTGATAAGTTATCCCCGCTGAATTAAGCTAATTCAAGCCAAATTAAAGTTTATAGAGGCCGGTTTATTGGGAAGTCACTCTCAAGCAGATTCACTGGTCCTAAGGAACCAGGCCAGGGACTTCACAATGGAGAGGGAGAGAGAGAGGGCGAGGGTGGGGGTGGGGCAGAGGAAGCATGGGCATTCTGGGAGAGAGAAAATGCAGAGATTGAGAGAGAGGAAAGAGAGAGACTGGAGTGCCTGGATAATAAAGGGATGGACTTCTGGGAGAGGGGAAGTTCAACCCTGGGTTGGAAAGTTCAGGGAAGAGGGCAGGGTATTTCAGCCATGCCTTTTAGCAGATAGGGACTGAGGGATGCTGGGAGAACCTGGAGACCAGGTCTACTTTGGTAGGTATTCCATGTCCCCAGTTGACTCTCCATCTTCTGTTTTATTTTGAGAGTCACTTTTTCATTGATTCTCTGATTCCCACAACCTGGCGGTGCTTCCTGATGCATACGTTAGAGGGAAGTGGCATAGTTTCTGGGCAAAATTAATTTAGGACAATTAAGGTCTAGAAATTATCCAATAAAAGTTTCAAGTTCATTCTCTCCAAATGAGACACACATGAACTCCAAATATTAACATTTGGAAATATGACTTTGGACAACTTCGTTGCAAAATGACTCCATTAATTATCAACCATGGTCAGCAATAGAGTCAGCTTCTCCTTCTGATAAGAAAACGTGGAGCCATGAGATATTTAATGTAATTAGGAGCCATCCTAGGAATACTAATGCAATTAGGTCATAATTAAAGTATTTTTTCATCTATGTGGTATAAAAACCTAAAGCAAGAAACAAAAGCTTTAATGAAGTCCAGAATAGAAGAGCGCACATTAGTAAAAATCAAAGAAAGCAAACTATAACAGAAGAGTGAAAAAGAAGTGAACTTCATCAGAACACAAGACTACGACTATGTAAAATTTGCCTCTACATATGTTTAGAAATATATATGTATATGCATACATGAGTAGAATAATAATTAATGAAAAGAAGTCATGAACTTTTTAATTTTATTTTTAATTTATTTTTTACACTCCATATTCCATTCGCCCCACCCCCATCCACACTCTGACCGCTCTACATCCCACACCTCCCTCCTACCCTACTCCATCTCCACATGGATGCCCCCACATCCCACCTCACCTAACCTTGAAACTCCCTAGGGCTTCCAGTCTCTTGAGGGTTAGGTGCATCATCTCCTACTGAACACAGACTCAGATGTCCTCTACTGTATATGTGTTGGGGGCCTCACCTCAGCTGGTGTATGCTGTCTGTTTGGTGGTCCAGTGTTTGAGGGGATCAGAGCATTTCTGGAGAGTCACTTCCATTTTACTAATAAAAGAGGAGGTAATATTATCATATTGTCACTCAAGCATCTTAATTGGGTGCTCTGCTAAACCTTCAAGAAAACAGTCCTCACATATGTCACTACAGATTAAAAAGTAGATACATGACAGATATCCAAGTACCATTCCTCTTACCTTGGTAAGAGGAATGATGAAGAAGGTTCCTGTGGAGACTAACAAAGGTAGCAGTTTGGTGAGGCACTGGAGTTAAATAAAGACATGGGTTTTATTTCTTGTGAATTCAGTGCATAGCAAGAGATTTCACGTGGGAAATATTCTTCATTGGTTGATATTTAAAATTATTCATTTCTATTTTTTTCCAATGATATACAGGAACCTGGTAAATTTATAAGAAGAAAAATAATAAAAATAGCAAAAAATATAATCTTAATCCTAATTCTGCTAAATGGAACCGAGAGTATGAAGAATCTTCTAAGGAACCTGTTGTTACCCTCAGAAATTGGGCAGCAACAAAGTCACCTGCCTGTTCTTGTTTGTGACATAATTATAGTCACCAGACCAAGTAAGTGACAACTCATCTAGAGTTTATTTCTGGAGTAGCTAAAATATCAGCAGCTATGTAAGTAGGACTCTGAACCATAAATAGGTTTCTCATTTGTACATGAAAAAAATAAAAATAAATAAAATAATAATCATAATAGGAATAGGAAGTTCAAAAGAGAGAAAAAATCAATCAAGCATTCTATAGTGCTTAGCTTACTTTAAAAATCTAGTCTTCTATCTGAAAATTAGCTGATTTAATCAACACAAGCTATGAAGACATTACTGTTATTACTATTCTCATTGTTATTTTCTTCATTTAACAACAAACCACAAAAATTTCGAATGACTGAGTATTCTGCCCACTGATTTCTGGGTAGTGTGAATGAAATCCAGTCTCAAACCAGGATTCTGGATATGGAGAGGGACTTGGCTATATATCCTGCTTTACTGAAATATCTCACAGTTAGTGTGACCCCCTGCAAGGAAGTTAACGCAGTGCAGCTCTAACCTGATGACTACTTTATCAAAGGAAATTCATGAAATTTTTGTCTGAACAATGATTTTGTGCTGTTCCATAGAAACAGAGATGATGTTTGAACTATTATAAGGGCTATCAGGTCTGAGCAAACTCTGTCCACACAGAGGGTGTTTTCATCTCTACTTCAGACACTCAACAAGTACTTGTACTTTAATGTCCTGAGAATAACACAGTCAAGATGTTCTGATATTGGCAGCTTAGTACTCAGATTGTCAAGTTGCAAATGACAGAACACTTCCTTCAGGGTGTCTGCCGTGGTAAGTGACATTGCAAACAAGCAAACAAACCAAAAGTCAGATTGCAGTTCACAATTTATATAGGGTGTGAGATCAAACCAATATTATAATATGACACAGAAGATAAGTAAAGTATCAAAAAGAAAGAAAATATGTCCAGTTGAATATATCTAATTCAGGTCTGCAGGCAATCTTGTTAAGGGAAAATAGGATTGTATAATCCAAGTGTGCTTGTAGTTGAGTTAAATCATAAGTCAGTCTGATGATAATTTCTCAGTAATTAATTTTAATCCCCTGAAAAAAATGAACACATGTCAGACTCCATTTTCTAAAACCATTCATGATACTCTGCTAAAGAAGAAAAAGGGAAGGTTAAACTGCCTTTTATGAGAAGTCTCTCCTATCAATAGAATGAGGACAGTTACTAATATATAGATGGTTCTGAAAAATCAGATTTGGAAATACATGAAAGGAAGTTTATAATTAAATGATATTTATCTCTTATGGGTGTAATTGAGTAACTATATGTTTGTGTGTGTGTGTGTGTGTGTGTGTGTGTGNGAGAGAGAGAGAGAGAGAGAGAGAGAGAGAGAGAGAGAGAGTCACAACATATACTCCCTTATTAATTTGTATACTCAGCAATATTGACTTTTAGTCATATGTTAAGTATTATGCAAATGACCAGTATTTATCAGGAAGTTGAATCTACAGGGATGGTTTTACTTAATGAGGTAATTAAAAAAAAATCTTTATCAACAAAAAGAATGTTTTGCCTTAAATGGGATTGGAGAATTGTCATATTCAAGCAATGAATCCCTACTCTTGAATATTTTTCTGTTCACACATATCTCAATATCCCACAAAATTCCATAGTATGATTCATTTAAAGGCTAAGAGCCATTAAAATTAAACAGATGTCAATATCAAACCAGATAATTTTGATCAAGATCTTTCACACACTTTTTGTTTGACTGCCTCAGTGAAATGGAATCAATACTGCCTTGAAGAATTATTTGGGAAAGAATAATTATGTCAAATACTTGGAATGTTGTAGGAACTCAATAAATCATATAATTATGTATGCTATTATTTTATTGGTGTCAATGATAGGAATAAAATACACTTGTTGGGTAATAGGTTTCCTTCCTCTTTAAGAAGGTTAAAATGAAAATCTTTAGGCTAATATATAAATTTATACTGAATAAAGTGTATTTATTGCCAAATGAGCTTAGGGCATACATCAATATGCAAGCTGCCATTAATATATTGTCAAATATTTAAAAAAAATAGTCAGGAAAACTGACATTATCATTTGAAAGTTTAAAGATATACTAAGGGTTTCTGATTTAAATTCATTATTATTTTATGTGTTAATTGTGTATAAACATGTGGACATGGAAGATAATGTGGTTGTCATCACAAAAATCCCAATGGGATTTTCTGAAAACTTTCATTAAAAGAAAACAATTTAATCAAAGCATATGAATTCCTCTGTGTATAATAGAAACCAAATGAAGATATTCTCTTTCTGAAAATTTCCCCACAGAGGAAAAAAGTAGCTGGCAAGTTCAGTGAGTGAAGACCATTCAAAGAAGAGAAATTGGTTTTGTTAAGTTTTAGTATCTTTGAAGGAAATCTGTCAACCATTCCAGTTGGTTTATTGCTGCTATTCTTCAAAAATTACCTAGAAGAATTAACATCAAAGTCTAATTTTACGTTATATAGAAGTAAAAAGTAATTTTTATTTTACGCTCTCCTTTCAGGATGGAATCTGGTTTTAACTGACCCCATAAGTTGGGTTGGACACAAGTGTAGAACTCCTAGGAGGTAGGTGAAGATTTGGGTGTGGCAACATTGTTTGATCGCTAAGGGACTGTACTTTTATTGATTAATTAACTGGTTTTTACATCTCAAGCACTGTTTTTCCTCCTTCCTTTCCTCCCAATCCCTCCTTCTATCTCTGCTGTTCTCAGTAGTTCATCTCCTCCTCCTCCATTTCTCTTCAGTAAAGGGCCAGCCTGGATAGCCATCCACCAGTCATGGGATATCAAGTTTCAGAGAGAGTAGGTACCTCCTAGTAAGGCTAGATAAGGCAATTCAGTAGGAGGAAAAGCTCCAAAGGCAGGCAACAGAGTCAGAGACAGACGCTGGTAAAGCTGTTAGGGGCCCCACCATAAAATCAAGCTACACAACTCTAACATAAGTGCTGAGGGCCTTCAGACTCCCTGGTTGGCAGTTTAGTTTCTATGAGGCCCTCTGGGCTCTGGTAGGTTGATTATGCAGATTTTCATGTGGTGTCCTTGACCACTCTGGCTTCTACAATTCTTCCTCCCACTTCTCAGTGGGATTCCCTAAACTCTGCTTAATTTTTGGCTGTGGGTGTTTGCATCTGTTTCCTCTAATTGATGTGTGAATCTCATTAATGATAAATGGGCTAATGTACTTTTTGAGAGAACATCCTAGAGATCTATTTCATGAATAAATCCCCAGCTAGTTTTTTTCTTTCATACAAATATGGACACACTCAGGTAGACACACCAGGCATGGCTACACACAGGATTGAGGTTCATGTAACCCCTGTATGAAGGAGAAAAGCAAGAGAACAGCAAGGACTTCATGGCCAACCTGGTTACTATGGGAACTTTTAGCCCAGCCTTGGTTACATTATCATGTGAGACCCTGTCCTATAAAACCAATACAAAAAAAAAAAAAAAAAAAAATAGAGAAAGGGAAGGAAAGGGGTAAAATGGGTGATGGAGGAAGAATGAGAAAGAAAAAAAAAGAGGCAAATATGGGAGATAGTAGAATTTTGGAAAACATATTGGGTAGATTTCCCTGAGCTCACAGGCTAGGATCTCCGTTAGAAACATGCATTCTGCTGTACACTCATTATCACATACTTAAGTTCCTAAGTTTCCCAGCCTAATCATGACATCAGTAAACTCTGAAAAGGTACTTCTCATTAGGTCATCTTTCTGTCTCAAGCAATAAGAGCCTTCTAAGAGCACAGACAAAGTTATTTAAGTGCCCTTGCCCTATATTTAAAAATATATTTTTAAAATAAATACTTAAGGTATATTTTATAAAATATTTAAAAAACATTTTCCTATTATTTATATTATATTATATATATATATATACACACATATATGTAAATTTGATAATTGGCATGTATGAACTCAAAGAACTTTACCAATAATACAAAAGATTATATAGAACAAAGAAATCTGGAATGTTATTTAAAGTTGTCATGGTAGGAAAACTAAACTCAACTCCACTGAACAAATGAACAGAAAGAATTTTCAAATTAGAGTGTGATTCTCTGGTTTTAGTTTGCCTGTTTGTTTGGTACTAAATGAATAGCATTTATTACTTGGAAACTTAATGAGGAGACAAAAGAGATTTGTGGATCTCTCAGTTTGGCAAATCCAAAGTCACAGGAACACATCTGGAGCCGATCGTATTCATAGGGACACTCTGAGTGACTCACATAGTACGGGGCATCATCTAATGAGGCTTTGCAAACTTACTTGCTAAGGTCTCTCTCCATCACAGAAAGCCACCAATGCAGGTTTATAGGACAGGTCCTCAGAACCTCATTGTATTGCAATGTTCATACATTCTCTAGTCAACACTGATAGTAATGGAACCTTCTTAGCACGAGTCTGAAAGCTTCTTCTGAAAGCCCAACACAAAGTAGTACTATTGGAAAAATACAAGTTGATTTGGGGTAAAGGTTTGCCAGTTGATGCTCATGACAGCTGTGCTCCACAACTCAAAGAGAATAACAAACCAGGGTCCTCTCCAATTTTTCCCCTTGTCCTCTTCTCCTTCTTTCTATTCTGGCTTTTCAAGGGACACTTTCTATACATTTTTAGTTGGAAAAGATATTTCTGGGTTGTAGAAGACTGATATACCAAAGAGGCTGGGAAAACATCTATATAACTTTTCTAAATTAGATTCTCTTAAGAATAGAGATTTTAAGTGCCTTTATCAGGAAATCTTTCTATTTTTTTTTTCACATCTTCAGAGACATTCTGGTTTCAAATGGCACTGCCCATTTTCTTTTTTTTTTCTTTTTTCATTTTTTTTTTCTGCATATTCTTAGGCTTGCCAGGACAGGAGTCTCAGTTCTATGACTGCCATGGCTCATTGATGAGCCTTTACTTGATTTCATTTCTTGTCTTTCTCATGTTCTCTTCCCCTCTCCCTCACTTTCTGGCTCTCTCTTCTCTCTCTTCTTGTTGAATTAAAGACTGTAAAATATGATCTGGCTCCAGACAGTGAAAAGGCGATACATATACACAAACCAATATAATTTAGCTGCAAAACATTTTAAATCATGGATGGATCTAAAAGTGTATTTTTTAAAATGTAGACAAAGGGAGGGGAATGTTCAATTTCCTCTTACATACAGATCAATGCCTGAGGATAACTGTGAAGTTTACAAATGGAGAAAAGAGACTAAAACTGGATAATTTAAACAATGAGGGAAGATAAGGCTAAAAGGATACAAGGGACATAATAAAGGAATAATCTACTGAAGGCTACAGGGAGACTGACCCAGAACTGCAGGGAAGACAGATAGAAGGAAAACATCAAAGGCACACTTTATTTGAAAGTGTCTCATTGATATCTAGCATACTATATGCTGATTTTCATTGGTGTAATACTGGCATCAGAATACAGGTATATTGACCATGGATAGGTCCATATAATACATCTTTTTATTTAGAATAGGGACTGAAGTTTCCATTTTCATAGGGAAATGGGGAAGGATAAGTATTCAATCTGTTTAGGGGATAGGTACACATGATGATATAGTGAAATCGATTGTCAGGATTTGATTACCTTGGCCTTTACTAAGCTTCATGGGTCACTTTTTTGCTTCTGAGGAAGCTAACACAGACATGAGGCATATACAGTGAGTGACACTAAATATCACAAAAGTGATTGCTTCCATCAAAGCTAGTCACAGTGCCCCCTGGATCTCCACTGCACACTTTCCTCAGATCTTCTGACAGTACATTTTCCTTCCGTGCTACTCTGTGGTGCCCTGCTCTGTGTCAAGTGTTTGGCTGTAACAACATCTGGCCACTTAGTGTGAAGTGCTGTCAGCTTACAAGGTGCTCTATGCTGTTCCCAGTTTCCACAACATCCTACAGAAATCAATACAAAGCCGCCGGTTTGTTAATAAATCTGCAATTAAAATGTAATGAATTTTGAATGAGGAATGATTTCTTTTAAGTGTCACCAAGGACTCTGCGGTAGTAGTGCAAGGAGAGGACAGTAAAAACTTGACTTCAGGATGCAGCTCTTAACTTTCCTGTATCCTTTCCAAAAGCTTTAATTTAGAATGAGCATTTAGGTTCATGTCTTTGTATGACAGAAAAGATATTCCTGATAGATAAAACAACACAGGCGGGAAGACATTTTTTACCCTCTAAATGTGTATTCAGTCACTAAAAATGTCTTGGGATTATTTATAAGTCTACGAAGTACAGTTGTTTTCTTCTAGATAAGTGTGCATTAAGGTGATTTGATTCATGCATTCCTATAGCAATTCCCTGAATGAAGTTTCCCAGGCCAGCCTTTAATTAAGGTATCAAGCTTTACTGATCTCGGCACAGCTTAGTAAGAAGTGCTAAACGTTTACACCTTGTAAGGAAGCCAAGGCAGTGCCATCCCTATCGAGAGCAAACCATTATTTTATAGTCTAAGAGTAATTGATGTCCCTGACAGCCTCTAGCTAGCTGCCACACATCCCAAACCAGGGGATACTGGAGGAAATATGGGATTTTTTTTTTCAGCTATGGACTCTATTTGCTCCATTAGCCATTTTTATTTCATTCACCCTATGCTATCACTGAAACCTCTTTATTAAGTATTGTTACCTTCTCTTGCACCCCACTTCTAACACTGATAACACTAATTTTCCTAATGCATATTTCTTCCTCTATATGCTAGGCCTCCTGACCCTTCCCTTCATTTGGTACATTTTGTCCGTCATTGAACTGTCCAAATATCACATGGAAAGATTTCACACATCTTTTCCAATCACCACCGTTCTTGGGAGAGCATTCCGGGGTACCGTTGTAATGCACAGATTTTCTTTTTTTTTTAAATTATTTTATTAGATATTTTTTATTTACATTTCAAATGCTATCTCGAAAGTCTCCTATACCCTCCCCCCACCCTGCTCCCCTACCCACCCACTCCCACTTCTTGGTGCTGGCATTCCCCTGTATGGGGCATATAAAGTTTGCAAGACCAAAAGGACTCTCTTCCCAATGACGGCCAACTAGGCCATCTTCTGCTATATATGCGCTAAGATGAAAGGATGGACCAGCCAGAGACTGCCAAACCTGGGGGTCCATACCATAATCAGCCACCAAATGCAGACACTATTGCATAGGCCAGCAAGATTTTGCTGAAAGGACCCTGATATAGCTGTCTCTTGTCAGTGCCTGGCAAATACAGAAGTGGATGCCCACAGTCATCTATAGGATGGAACACAGGGTCCCCAATGGAGGAGCTAGAGAAATAACCCAAGGAGCAGAAGGGGTCTGCAACCCTATAGGTGGAACAACAATATGAACTAACCAGCACACCCAGAGCACAGACTTTTCTTAATCCATTAACCTTGCTGAATGCTAGGGCACTTTCTAGTTACTTCCAGCATGACCTAGCAGGAGCAGTTGCCGCTTACCTTCATCATTTTGTTCTTCTGTGGAACTGTGTGGGGAGCCGCCCTCACATTCGCCATTACAAGATAGCGCTGATGTCCTG